>NW_020938050.1:0-5558 GCF_003984885.1 Neopelma chrysocephalum
GGGTCCCAAGGTGGTGTTTGGGGTGCCAGGGCACTGTTTGGGTTCCCAGGGTGCTGTTTGGGGTCCCAGGAAGCTGTTCAGGGGTCCCAGGGTCCCGTTCAGGGTCCCAAGGTGCTGTTTGGGGTCCCAGGGTGCTGTTTGGGGTGCCAGGGTGGGCCCCGTACCCGATGCTCTGGATCATGAGGTTCTCCTCCTCGGGGCCCATCTGGACGATGAGCAGGGAGCGGATCTGCCCCAGGCACTCGAGCAGGGCCGTGGTGTCGGGCACGGAGGTGGCACTGATGGCGTAGGCCTTGGGCAGCGCCCGGCCCAGCTCGCCCAGAGCGTCGTACTGACGGTGCAGGAGGCTGAACATGGCCCTCACCAGGGCTGGGCTCTGGATGAACGACTCCTGAGCCCAGTGAACCATGGTCTGGGAGATCAGCTCCTGAAGGGTGCCTGGGGACAGAAATGGGGACATTGGGGACATTGGGGACAGCAAACAGGGACATTGGGGACATTGGGGACAGGTGGGATTCCTGAGCCCAGTGCACCATGGTCTGGGAGATCAGCTCCTGGAGGGTGCCTGGGGACAGAAACGGGGACATTGGGGACAGAAACAGGGACATTGGGGACACTGGGGACAGCAAACAGGGACACTGGGGACAGCAGGGACTCCTGAGCCCAGTGCACCATGGTCTGGGAGATCAGCTCCTGAAGGGTGCCTGGGGACACAAATGGGGACATTGGGGACACTGGGGACATCAGGGACATTGGGGACATTGGGGACAGGTGGGACTCCTGAGCCCAGTGAACCATGGTCTGGGAGATCAGCTCCTGGAGGGTGCCTGGGGACAAAAACAGGGACATTGGGGACAGCAAACAGGGACATTGGGGACATTGGGGACAGCAGGGACAGGCGGGACTCCTGAGCCCAGTGCACCATGGTCTGGGAGATCAGCTCCTGGAGGGTGCCTGGGGACACAAATGGGGACACTGGGGACATTGGGGACAGACACAGGGACACTGGGGACACTGGGGACAGACACAGGGACATTGGGGACAGCAGGGACACTGGGGACACAAACAGGGACAATGGGGACATCGGGGACAGACACAGGGACCTGGGGACACTGGGGACAGCAGGGACATCGGGGACAAACAAGGACAGTGGGGACGGGTGGGACTCATGTGCCCCACGCTCGGGGCCATCAGCTCCAGGGTGCCCGGGGCCAGGTGGGCACATCCCGGGTGGCCCTTTGGGGACATGTGTTGGCCACGGGGACAGTTCAGCCAAAGCCTCGGGGACACCTCGGCCAACACCTCGGGGGCACCCCGGCCGTGGCCTGGGGCCAGTCCTGGGGGTCCCCCTGCCCCCAGCCCCCCGTCCCCCCCCTTACTGGGCACCGGGGGCTCCTCGGGGGGGGTCTCCTCCTCTTTGGGGGGGCTCCGGACCCCCACGACCTTCTGCACCAGCCCCATCAGCCGCTGCCGCAGCGACGTCTCCTCCTCCTCCTCCTCCTCCTCCTCCTCCATCTCCACACCTGGGGGGGCACGGGAGGGGGGTCACCGGGGGGGTCCCGTGTCCCCCCAAAGGAGGGGTCCCTGCCTGGGGGTCTCCATGCCCTGGGGAGGATCCCAGTACCCCCAGGAGGGTTCCCAGTTCCCCTGGGGGGGGTCCCTGTTCCCCAGGGGGGTGTCCCCGAGCCCCCCTCACCGCAGTGGGGTGTCCCTGTGCCCCAGGGGGGTGTCCCCAAGCCCAAGGGGGGTGTCCCCTTGCCCCCCTCACCGCAGTGGGGTGTCCCTGTGCCCTAGGGGGGTGTCCCTGTTCCCCAAGGGGGTGTCCCCTGGCCCCCCTCACCGCAGTGGGCCAGCAGGTCGCTGTGGAAGTCGAGCAGCTCGTCGCGGATGTCCCCGGGCACGGGACACTCCTCACCCTCGGCCCCCCCCTTGTACTGCAGCAGCATGTTGATCTGGGACAGGGGGGGACACGGGGGGGGCACAGAGGTCAGCGGGACCACCCCACGGTCAGCACCCCGGGGGGGCTCCCCCACCTGTCCCCAGGTGTGTCCCAGGTGTGTCCCCACTGACGGGTGTCCCTGTGAGTGTCCCCAGGCCGTTCCCTTGGATGTGTGTCCCACTGTTCCCATGAGTGAGTGGCCCCAGGGGTGTCCCCAGGGGTGTCCCCAAGGTGTCCCCAAGGTCTTCGCACGGATGTTGGCCCCCAGGGGAGTCCCCAGCAGTGTCCCCTTGGATATGAGTCCCCACAAGTGTCCCTGTGGTGTCCCCAGCAGTGTCTCGGGAGTCCCCATGCCCATCCCCTTGGATGTCCACCCCCAGCCATGTCCCCCAGTGTCCCAGGAGTGTCCCCACGCCCATCCCCTCGGACATCCACCCCCAGCCGTGCCCCCACCTGCTCCTGTGGTGGTGACCTGAACTCCCTGGTCCTGCGGGCGGTCTCAGCGGCCGACATGGTGAGGGCCCTCATGAGGAGCCCGTACCGGCGCCGCTGGTCCCGCTGCAGCCGCTCCACGTGGCGCTCCGAGAACGCCACGATGGCCTCAACGCGGTGCTGCAGCTCCCGCTCGCAAAGGTGCTGCAGCAGGTGGCACATCTGGGGACAGGGGGGACATTGGGAACATCATTGGGGACATCAGGGACGTGGGGCTGCAGCTCCCGCTCGCACAAGGGCTGCAGCAGGTGGCACATCTGGGGACAGGGGGGACATTGGGGACATTGGGCACACGGGGGACACAATGGGAATGGGGGACCCCCATGACGGCCCTGGGGGCTGGAGATGGAAACAGGGACCCTGGGAGGGGACAGGGACCCCAGGGAGGGGATGGAGACCCCAGGGAGGGGACGGGGACCCCAGGGAGGGGACAGAGACCCCTGGGAGGGGACAGGGACCCAGGGAGGGGATGGAGACCCCTGGGAGGGGACAGGGACCCCCACTCCCATGCCCCCCCAGCCCCCTCCTCACCTGCAGCTTGACCGACTCCGGCAGCTTCATCTGCAGCAGCCCCTCCTCCAGCCCTTCCTCCTCTTCCTCCTTCTCCTCCTTCTCCTCCTCCTCCTGCAGCTCCCCGGCCTCGATGGCCTTCCTCCTCCTCTCCTCTTCCTCCTCCTTCTCCTCCAGCTCTCCAGCCTCGATGGCCTTCCTCCTCCTCTCCTCTTCCTCCTCCTCCTCCTCCTCCTCCCCTTCCTCCAGCTCTCCAGCCTCAATAGCCTTCCTCCTCCTCCTCTCTCCTTCCTCCTCCTCCTCCTCAGCCTCTCCGGCCTCGATGGCCTTCCTCCTGCCCTCCTCCTCCTCCCCCTCCTCCTCCTCCTCCTGCTCCTGCTCCCCTCCCCTCGCCCTCTCCCCGAACACCCGTGGGTCGATCATGGCCAGGACCCTCCTGACGTCGTCGTCGCCCAGCGCTCCCACGGCCAGCAGGGCCGACACCAGCTTGAGGACGGGCACCAGCTGGAACTCCACGCTCCCCCCCACGGGGTCCCGGGCGTGGGGGCCCCCCCCGGCCACGGCCTCGGCCAACATCCTCATGGCCTTGGCCCCCAGCTCGGCCAGGGGCACGGCCGGGCTCAGCGGGGCCCCCCCGGCGCCGCCGGCCCGCACGAAGCAGGGCTCCGAGAAGTGGGGCTGGGGGCGCAGGCAGGCGCTGGGCCCCACGCCCGGGGGTCCCGGCACCCGGTCCCCCTCGGGGAAGAGGGCGATGGCGCGCGTGGCGTCGGTGATGGGCACGATGAACTCGGCGCTCATGGAGGCGCGGGCGCGCTGCGCGGCCTCCAAGTGCATGGCCAGCAGCAGGTCGTAGTAGCCGGCCCGAAGAGGCCCCGGCAGCTCGGGGCTCTCGATGGCGAACAGCAGCTGGGCCTGGTCCACGTGGCTGCACAGGGCGTGGGCCACGCGGTTGTTGCCCAGGGCGCACACGGCGCAGTACAGGCGGAGAGTGTGGCACTGGAACTGCAGCAGATCCTCACGCTCCCACAGCTCCAGGATGTCGATGCACCTGGAACGGGGAAAAAGGGGGATCAGAGCCCTGGGATGGGATGGGACAGGGAAAAGGGGGATCAGGGCCCTGGGGTGGGATCCCTGGGATGGGACCACTGGGGTGGGACCCCAGGGACTGGAACTGCAGCAGATCCTCCCACTCCCACAGCTCCAGGATGTTGATGCACCTGGGGGGGGACGGGAGAGGGAAAAGGGGGGTCAGAGCCCTGGGATGGGACCTCTGGGATGGGACCCCTGGGATGCGATCCCAAGGTCCACTGGGGGTGAGAGCCCTGAGATGGGGGACCCCCAAGTCTCCTGAGGACGGGACCCCAGGCCTGCTATGGGGAGACCCCCTTGGTCCCCAGGGCAGGAGCCCCCCTCAGTGCTGGGGGTCCCTGGGGGTCCCGGGGGGGTCACAGACCTGTCCCCCTCGGTGCTGGGGGTCCCCGGGGGGGTCAGACCTGTCCTCCTCGGGGATGTGCAGGGCCATCATCTGCAGGGGCTCGTTGCACTGGACGGCCCAGCCCTGGCGCTCGCCCAGGCGGGAGCTCTCCACGCCCAGGTACTGGGTGGGCATCCGGCTCCAGGTGACGGGGGTCAGGTGCTGGATCACCAGCCGGGGGGGGGCACTGGGGGGCCGGGTTCTGCCTCTCGCTGCTGAACATGGCGGCCGAGGTGGGCATGATGTTCTGGGGGGGCGCCGGGGGGGGGGGGGGGGGGGGGGGGGGGCCTGGGGACCCACCGGAGACCCCCGGCACCCCCATAGGGTCACGTGGCTTGTGGTTCACCCCACGGACCACCAGGACCCCCACAGACCCCAAACAACCCCCACAGACCCCAAACAACCCCCTGGAGACCCCCGGCACCCCCATGGGGTCATGTGGCTTGTGGGTCACCCCATGGACCACCAGGACCCCCACAGGCCCCAAACAACCCCCTGGAGACCCCAAACAACCCCCACAGACCCCTGGGACCCCCACGGGGCCACGTGGCTTGTGGGTCACCCCACTGACCACCACAGACCCCAAACAACCCCCCGGAGACCCCCAGCACCCCCCGGTGCCACGTGGCTTGTGGTTCACCCCACTGACCACCAGGACCCCCAGAGACCCCAAACAACCCCCAGAGACCCCAAACAACCCCCTGGAGACCCCCAACCCCCCCAGGGCTCCAGGTCCTCCTCGGTCCCTCCTGCAGACCCCAAGACCCCTCTGCGGACCCCCAAACCCCTCCCCGCAGACCCTCCACCAGCTCCCCAGTGCCCCCCGTCCCCCCCCCCCCCCCCCCCCCCCCCCCGTCCCCCCCCCAGATGATGGGTGGGGGGTCTCCCCCCTGACCTTGAGCTTTCCCAGCTCGAACTGGAGCACGTTTTGGGTGGTGGGCAGCACGAACACGGCCGGGAACAGCTTCGTGTTGGGCTCCACCTGGGCAGGGGGCACAGCGGGGGCTGAGACCCCCAGGGAAGGGCAGGGACCCCCCCAGGGCCCACCCGGGTGTGAGGGGGGGTCTGTCTCACCTGGAAGAAGGTGTTGATCTCTTTGCCGTTGGCCGTGAAGGTCATGAGCCCCGTGGCCAAGTCGACGAG
>NW_020938051.1:0-5756 GCF_003984885.1 Neopelma chrysocephalum
GGGTCCCAAGGTGGTGTTTGGGGTGCCAGGGCACTGTTTGGGTTCCCAGGGTGCTGTTTGGGGTCCCAGGAAGCTGTTCAGGGGTCCCAGGGTCCCGTTCAGGGTCCCAAGGTGCTGTTTGGGGTCCCAGGGTGCTGTTTGGGGTGCCAGGGTGGGCCCCGTACCCGATGCTCTGGATCATGAGGTTCTCCTCCTCGGGGCCCATCTGGACGATGAGCAGGGAGCGGATCTGCCCCAGGCACTCGAGCAGGGCCGTGGTGTCGGGCACGGAGGTGGCACTGATGGCGTAGGCCTTGGGCAGCGCCCGGCCCAGCTCGCCCAGAGCGTCGTACTGACGGTGCAGGAGGCTGAACATGGCCCTCACCAGGGCTGGGCTCTGGATGAACGACTCCTGAGCCCAGTGAACCATGGTCTGGGAGATCAGCTCCTGAAGGGTGCCTGGGGACAGAAATGGGGACATTGGGGACATTGGGGACAGCAAACAGGGACATTGGGGACATTGGGGACAGGTGGGATTCCTGAGCCCAGTGCACCATGGTCTGGGAGATCAGCTCCTGGAGGGTGCCTGGGGACAGAAACGGGGACATTGGGGACAGAAACAGGGACATTGGGGACACTGGGGACAGCAAACAGGGACACTGGGGACAGCAGGGACTCCTGAGCCCAGTGCACCATGGTCTGGGAGATCAGCTCCTGAAGGGTGCCTGGGGACACAAATGGGGACATTGGGGACACTGGGGACATCAGGGACATTGGGGACATTGGGGACAGGTGGGACTCCTGAGCCCAGTGAACCATGGTCTGGGAGATCAGCTCCTGGAGGGTGCCTGGGGACAAAAACAGGGACATTGGGGACAGCAAACAGGGACATTGGGGACATTGGGGACAGCAGGGACAGGCGGGACTCCTGAGCCCAGTGCACCATGGTCTGGGAGATCAGCTCCTGGAGGGTGCCTGGGGACACAAATGGGGACACTGGGGACATTGGGGACAGACACAGGGACACTGGGGACACTGGGGACAGACACAGGGACATTGGGGACAGCAGGGACACTGGGGACACAAACAGGGACAATGGGGACATCGGGGACAGACACAGGGACCTGGGGACACTGGGGACAGCAGGGACATCGGGGACAAACAAGGACAGTGGGGACGGGTGGGACTCATGTGCCCCACGCTCGGGGCCATCAGCTCCAGGGTGCCCGGGGCCAGGTGGGCACATCCCGGGTGGCCCTTTGGGGACATGTGTTGGCCACGGGGACAGTTCAGCCAAAGCCTCGGGGACACCTCGGCCAACACCTCGGGGGCACCCCGGCCGTGGCCTGGGGCCAGTCCTGGGGGTCCCCCTGCCCCCAGCCCCCCGTCCCCCCCCTTACTGGGCACCGGGGGCTCCTCGGGGGGGGTCTCCTCCTCTTTGGGGGGGCTCCGGACCCCCACGACCTTCTGCACCAGCCCCATCAGCCGCTGCCGCAGTGACGTCTCCTCCTCCTCCTCCTCCTCCTCCTCCTCCATCTCCACACCTGGGGGGGCACGGGAGGGGGGTCACCGGGGGGGTCCCGTGTCCCCCCAAAGGAGGGGTCCCTGCCTGGGGGTCTCCATGCCCTGGGGAGGATCCCAGTACCCCCAGGAGGGTTCCCAGTTCCCCTGGGGGGGGTCCCTGTTCCCCAGGGGGGTGTCCCCGAGCCCCCCTCACCGCAGTGGGGTGTCCCTGTGCCCCAGGGGGGTGTCCCCAAGCCCAAGGGGGGTGTCCCCTTGCCCCCCTCACCGCAGTGGGGTGTCCCTGTGCCCTAGGGGGGTGTCCCTGTTCCCCAAGGGGGTGTCCCCTGGCCCCCCTCACCGCAGTGGGCCAGCAGGTCGCTGTGGAAGTCGAGCAGCTCGTCGCGGATGTCCCCGGGCACGGGACACTCCTCGCCCTCGGCCCCCCCCTTGTACTGCAGCAGCATGTTGATCTGGGACAGGGGGGGACACGGGGGGGGGCGCACGAGGTCAGCGGGACCACCCCACGGCCAGCGACCCGGGGGGGGGCTCCCCCACCTGTCCCCAGGTGTGTCCCAGGTGTGTCCCCACTGACGGGTGTCCCTGTGAGTGTCCCCAGGCCGCTCCCTTGGATGTGTGTCCCACTGTTCCCATGAGTGAGTGGCCCCAGGGGTGTCCCCAGGGGTGTCCCCAAGGTGTCCCCAAGGTCTTCGCACGGATGTTGGTCCCCAGGGGAGTCCCCAGCAGTGTCCCCTTGGATATGAGTCCCCACAAGTGTCCCTGTGGTGTCCCCAGCAGTGTCCCGGGAGTCCCCATGCCCATCCCCTCGGACATCCACCCCCAGCCGTGTCCCCCCGGTGTCCCCATGACCATCCCCTTGGATGTCCACCCCCAGCTATGTCCCCTGGTGTCCCCAGGAGTGTCCCCAAGGTATTCCCAGTGGTGTCCCCATGCCCATCCCCTCGGCTGTCCACCCCCAGCCATGTCCCCCAGTGTCCCCAGGGGTGTCCCTGGAGTGTCCCCATGCCCATCCCCTTGGCTGTCCACCCCCAGCCGTGTCCCCCAGTGTCCCCAGGGGTGTCCCTGTGGTGTCCCCAGCAGTGTCCCCATGCCCATCCCCTCGGACATCCACCCCCAGCCGTGTCCCCACCTGCTCCTGTGGTGGTGACCTGAACTCCCTGGTCCTGCGGGCGGTCTCAGCGGCCGACATGGTGAGGGCCCTCATGAGGAGCCCGTACCGGCGCCGCTGGTCCCGCTGCAGCCGCTCCACGTGGCGCTCCGAGAACGCCACGATGGCCTCCACGCGGTGCTGCAGCTCCCGCTCGCACAGGTGCTGCAGCAGGTGGCACATCTGGGGACAGGGGGGACAACAGGGACATTGGGGACACGGGGCTGCAGCTCCCGCTCACACAGGTGCTGCAGCAGGTGGCACATCTGGGGACAACAGGGACATTGGGGACATCAGGGACACAGTGCCACAGCTCCCGCTCGCACAGGGGCTGCAGCAGGTGGCACATCTGGGGACAATGGGGACATTGGGGACATCATTGGGGACATTGGGGACACGATGGGGACGGGGGATCCCCAGGACGGCCCCGGGGGCTGGAGATGGAAACAGGGACCCAGGGAGGGGACAGAGACCCCAGGGATGGGACAGGGACCCCAACGAGTGGACGGGGACCCCAGGGAGGGGACAGGGACCCCCAGCCCCCTCCTCACCTGCAGCTTGACCGACTCCGGCAGCTTCATCTGCAGCAGCCCCTCCTCCAGCCCTTCCTCCTCTTCCTCTTTCTCCTTCTCCTCCTCCTCCTGCAGCTCCCCGGCCTCGATGGCCTTCCTCCTCCTCTCCTCTTCCTCCTCCTCCTCCAGCTCTTCAGCCTCGATGGCCTTCCTCCTCCTCTCCTCTTCCTCCTCCTCCTCCTCCTCCTCCTCCTCCTCCCCTTCCTCCAGCTCTCCAGCTTCAATAGCCTTCCTCCTCCTCCTCTCTCCCTCCTCCTCCTCCTCCTCAGCCTCTCCGGCCTCGATGGCCTTCCTCCTGCCCTCCTCCTCTTCCTCCCCCTCCTCCTCCTCCTCCTGCTCCTGCTCCCCTCCCCTCGCCCTCTCCCCGAACACCCGTGGGTCGATCATGGCCAGGACCCTCCTGACGTCGTCGTCGCCCAGCGCTCCCACGGCCAGCAGGGCCGACACCAGCTTGAGGACGGGCACCAGCTGGAACTCCACGCTCCCCCCCACGGGGTCCCGGGCGTGGGGGCCCCCCCCGGCCACGGCCTCGGCCAGCATCCTCATGGCCTTGGCGCCCAGCTCGGCCAGGGGCACGGCCGGGCTCAGCGGGGCCCCCCCGGCGCCGCCGGCCCGCACGAAGCAGGGCTCCGAGAAGTGGGGCTGGGGGCGCAGGCAGGCGCTGGGCCCCACGCCCGGGGGTCCCGGCACCCTGTCCCCCTCGGGGAAGAGGGCGATGGCGCGCGTGGCGTCGGTGATGGGCACGATGAACTCGGCGCTCATGGAGGCGCGGGCGCGCTGCGCGGCCTCCAGGTGCATGGCCAGCAGCAGGTCGTAGTAGCCGGCCCGAAGAGGCCCCGGCAGCTCGGGGCTCTCGATGGCGAACAGCAGCTGGGCCTGGTCCACGTGGCTGCACAGGGCGTGGGCCACGCGGTTGTTGCCCAGGGCGCACACGGCGCAGTACAGGCGGAGAGTGTGGCACTGGAACTGCAGCAGATCCTCACGCTCCCACAGCTCCAGGATGTCGATGCACCTGGAACGGGGAAAAAGGGGGGATCAGGGCTCTGGGGTGGGACCCCAGGGACTGGAACTGCGGCAGGTCCCCACGTGCCCACAGCTCCAGGATGTTGATGCACCTGGAACGGGGAAAAAGGGGGGATCAGGGCCCTGGGGTGGGACCCCTGGGATGGGTGGGGACCACTGGAATGAGACCCCAAGGACTGGAACTCCTACTCCCACAGATCCAGGATGGTGATGCTGCTGGGGGGGATGGCAGAGGGAAAAGGGGGGTCAGAGCCCTGGAATGGGACCCCTGGGATGGGACCCCTGGGATGAGACCCCAAAGTCCACTGGGGGTGAGACCCCTGGGATGGGGGACCCCTAAGTCTCCTGGGGATGGGACTCCAGGCCTGCTGTGGGGAGACCCCCTCGGTACCCAGGGCAGGAGCCCCCCTCAGTGCTGGGGGTCCCCTGGGGGTCCCAGACCTGTCCCCTCGGTGCTGGGGGTCCCCTGGGGGTCCCCGGGGGGGTCAGACCTGTCCTCCTCGGGGATGTGCAGGGCCATCATCTGCAGGGGCTCGTTGCACTGGACGGCCCAGCCCTGGCGCTCGCCCAGGCGGGAGCTCTCCACGCCCAGGTACTGGGTGGGCATCCGGCTCCAGGTGACGGGGGTCAGGTGCTGGATCACCAGCCGGGGGGGGGCACTGGGGGGCCGGGTTCTGCCTCTCGCTGCTGAACATGGCGGCCGAGATGGGCATGATGTTCTGGGGGGGCACCAGGAGGGGGGGGTGAGGGGAGGGGAGCCTGGGGACCCACCGGAGACCCCCGGCACCCCCATGGGGTCACGTGGCTTGTGGGTCACCCCACGGACCACCAGGACCCCCACAGACCCCAAACAACCCCCCAGAGACCCCAAACAACCCCCACAGACCCCCGGCACCCCCATGGGGTCACGTGGCTTGTGGGTCACCCCATGGACCACCAGGACCCCCACAGACCCCAAACAATCCCCCGGAGACCCCAAACAACCCCCTGGTGCCACGTGGCTTGTGGTTCACCCTATGGACCACCAGGACCCCCAGAGACCCCAAACAACCCCCAGAGACCCCAAACAACCCCCTGGAGACCCCCAACCCCCCCAGGGCTCCAGGTCCTCCTCGGTCCCTCCTGCAGACCCCAAGACCCCTCTGCGGACCCCCAAACCCCTCCCCGCAGACCCTCCACCAGCTCCCCAGTGCCCCCCGTCCCCCCCCCCCCCCCCCCCCCCCCCCCGTCCCCCCCCCAGATGATGGGTGGGGGGTCTCCCCCCTGACCTTGAGCTTTCCCAGCTCGAACTGGAGCACGTTTTGGGTGGTGGGCAGCACGAACACGGCCGGGAACAGCTTCGTGTTGGGCTCCACCTGGGCGGGGGCACAGCGGGGGCTGAGACCCCCAGGGAAGGGCAGGGACCCCCCAGGGCCCACCCGGGGGTCAGGGGGGGTCTGTCTCACCTGGAAGAAGGTGTTGATCTCCTTGCCGTTGGCCGTGAAGGTCATGAGCCCCGTGGCCAAGTCGACGAG
>NW_020938052.1:0-3572 GCF_003984885.1 Neopelma chrysocephalum
GGGTTTTGGGGGGGGTCTGAAGGGGTCTGAGGGGTCTCACCCAGGTGGGTGATGAACTCCTGGGCGATGTCCCACCGAGGGTTGGGGGGTCACAGAGGGTTTGGGGGCATCCCCAGAGTTCTGGGGGGGTCTGAAGGGGTCTGAGGGGTCCCCCCGGGGCTTTGGGGGTCCCCCAGGGCTCGGGGGTCTCACCCAGGTGTGCAATGAACTCCTGGGCAATGTCCATCCAGCGCAGCAGCTGCTGCAGGAAGCCGAAGGCGAAGCGTTTCTCGATGGACGACGTGTCCAGTTCCATGTCCTTGAGCCCCCTAAAAACAAGGGGGGGACCCCAAAACTCAACAACACCCCCCCCGCTGCTCCCCCAAATCCCCCTCTGCTCCTCTAAACCCCCCCTGCTCCCCCAAACCCCCTCCCTGCCCCGAGACCCCCCAGGCTCCCTGTGCCCCCCACCCCGGGTCCTGAGTCCCCCCAAATTTTGGGGTGTTCCCAGATTTTGGGGTCTCCACCTGGATTTTGGTTCTCCCTCAATCCCCGAGTCCCCCCCCTCCAGCCCCTGGTTCCTCCTGAATTTGGGGTCCCTCCCCGAGGGTTTTGGGGTCCCTCTTTGGGTTTTGGGGTTCCCCAGTGGATTTGGGAGTCCCCTTGAATTTTGGGGTCCCCCCCAACCACTGAGCCCCCCCCCAATCCCTGAGCATCCCCCCAATCCCTGACTCCCCCATATTCCAGGTTTCCTTTGGGATTCCAGGTTCCCCCCAAGGGGTTTTAGGGTCCCTGAGGGGTGTTTTTGGGGTCCCTGGGGGTGTTTTTGGGGTCCCCAGGGGGTGTTTGGGTCCCTGGGGGATGTTTTTGGGTTCCACGGGGGACGTTTTTGGGGTCCTGGGGAGGTGTTTGGGTTCCCTGGGGGTGTCTGGGCTCCCTGAGGAGTGTTTTTGGGGTCCCTGAGGGGTGTTTTTGGGGTCCCCGGGGGTGTTTTTGGGTTCCCTGTGGGTGTTTGGGTTCCCCGGGGGGTGTTTTTGTGGTCCCAGGGGTGTTTTTGTCCCTGGGGGTGTTTTTGGGGTCCCCGGGGGTGTTTTTGGGGTTGGCCCTCACCGGGTGACGGCGTATCCGTGGAGCTGCAGGAACTTGAGCAGCTCCTGGGCCTTCTCCCGGTCTCGGGCCTTCTCCTTGGCCGTCAGGGTGTCGTAGGGGACCAGGAGGGGGTGTGACCCCCCCCCCTGCACCCCAAATTAGCACCCGAGCCCCCACAATGACCCCTGAGCCCCCCTGAGCCCCACCGGCACCCAAGGGTGCCCCCACCCCTTCTCCCTGGCCCCCCGTGTCTTGCAGGGACACCCCCCCTTGCACCCCAAATTAACCCCCTGGACCCCCCCCAGATTTGGGGTTTAGGGGTCTCACTCTTGGCCTCCAGTTCCCCCTGGAGGGGTTATGGGATCTCTCCCAGATTTGGGGGTTCAGGGGGGGGGTCTCACCCTTGGCCTCCAGCTCCCCCTGGGGCTGGGGGGTCCCTGGGGGAGCTTTGGGGTCTCCCCCAGATTTGGGGTTTGGGGGTCTCAGCCCTGGTTCCCCTGGGGGTGGGGGAGCCCTGGGGGGGCTCTGGGGTCTCCCCAAGATTTGGAGGTTCGGGGGTCTCACTCCTGGTTCCCCTGGGGGTGGGGGGGCCCTGGGGGGTCCCCCAGATTTGGGGTTTGGGGGGGGTCTCACTCTTGGCCTCCAGCTCCCTCTGGGGGGGTTATGGGATCTCCCCCAGATTTGGGGGTTCAGGGGTCTCACTCTTGGTCTCCAGCTCCCCCTGGGGTTGGGGGGACCCTGGGGGGGCTCTGGGGTCTCCCCGAGATTTGGAGGTTCAGGAGTCTCACTCCTGGTTCCCCTGGGGGTGGGGGGGCCCTGGGGGGTCCCCCAGATTTGGGGTTTGGGGGGGGTCTCACTCTTGGCCTCCATCTCCCCCTGGGGTTGGGGGGTCCCTGGGGGGGTTATGGGATCTGCCCCAGATTTGGGGGTTCAGGGGTCTCACTCCTGGTTCCCCTGGGGGTGGGGGGGCCCTGGGGGATCCCCGGGGTCTCCCCAGATTTGGGGTTTGGGGGGGGTCTCACCCTTGGCCTCCAGCTCCAGTTTCTTCTTGCGGCCCCAGGTGTTGTGATAGTTCTCAGCCAACTGCTCTGCCATGGCCTGGGGGGGGGCAGGAGGGGCTCGTGGGGGTCTGGGGGGGCTTCTGGGGGGGCCTGGGGGTGTCTCTGGTGGGTGACCCCCGGGGGAGACCCCAGGGGACACGGGGGGACACAGGGGGAGACCCCCGTGAGGGGACGTGGGAGGACACGGGGGAATGGAGGGATCTGGGGGGGGACAGGGGGGACATTGGGGGGTCCCAGGGGACACAGGGGGGACATTGGGGGGTCCCAGGGGACACTGGGGCTCCCAGGGGATACGGGGGGACATGGGGAGACAGGGGGGACATTGGGGGTCCCAGAGGACACAGGGGGGACATTGGGGGTCCCAGGGGACACAGGGGGACACTGAGAGGTCCCAGGGGACACAGGGGGACATCGGGGGGTCCTCACCTGGAGCTCCCTGGACAGCGTCACCCCCGTCAGGTCCACGGGCTGGGGGCTGTACCCGTGAGAGGGGTCGTACGTGGCCTGAGGGGGGGGAAAGGGGGGGGTCAGGGAGGACCCCAGGATTTTGGGGGGGCCCTTCCCCACCCCAGCGACCCCCATGGACCCACAGGGGAGGTTTGGGGTGCCCCGTGAACCTCCCATGGACCCCCAGGCATTCGGGGTGTCCTTTCCCCACCCCACGGCCCTCCCCAGGTGATTTTGGGGTCCCCCACCCCCCCAGGTGTTTTTGGGGTTCCCACACCCCCCCAGGTGATTTTGGGGTGCCTCCACCCTCCCAGGTAATTTTGGGGTTCCCCCACCTCCCCCAGGTGTTTTTGGGCTCCCCCCACCCCCTCAGGTGTTTTTGGGGTGCCCCCACCCCCCCTAGGTGTTTTTGGGCTCCCCTCACCTCCCCCAGGTGATTTTGGGGTTCCCCCACCCATCCAGGTGTTTTTGGGGTTCCCCCACGCTCCCAGGTGATTTTGGCATTCCTCCACCCTCCCAGGTGATTTTGGGGTTCCCCCATCCTCTCCCAGGTGTTTTTGGGGTGCCCCCCACCCCCCCCAGGTGTTTTTGGGGGTCCCACCTGGGCGCTCTGGGAGATTTTGCGGGTTTTCTTCTTCTCAGCCCGCTCGTCCTCCCCCTCCCGGGCCTTCTCCACCGTCCACTCCCAGGCCAGCATGGCCTTCAGGGACTCCTTGATGGGCCACCGGTAAATCTCCTTGTCCTGGGGGGGTCATGGGGGGTCAGGGGGGTCCCCCCACAATCGGGGGGCTCGGGGGGGTCCGTGGGGAGGAGCAGGGTGGGGAGTTGGGGGTCCCCAGGGGGGTCAGGAGGGGGTCGGGGGTCTCCGGGATGTCGGGGGGTGGGTGAGGATGACGACGGCCATGGGTGGATTTTCTTGGTCCTGGGGAGGGTCCCCCAAAATCAGGGGGGCTCGGGGGAGGGTCATGAGGAGGGGGAGGGATGGTCGGGGGGGGG
>NW_020938052.1:3672-8960 GCF_003984885.1 Neopelma chrysocephalum
GGGGGGGGGGGGTTGGAGGGTTTTGGGGGGTTTGGATGGTTTTGGGGGGGTCTGAAGGATGTGGATGGTCAGTGACGATGCGCCGGAGGGGGACGGATGGTTTGGGGGTCTGGATGAGTTTGGGGGTGTCCTGGTGGGTCTGGGGGTGCCCCCTGGATCTGGGGGTGCCCCAGGGGGTCCCCTGGGTACCTTTTCAGAGAAGGTCTTGTAGGGCCTCAGCATCGGGTGGGTTTTGGCCTCTTCATCCACCGTCTCCCCAAAAGTCCAGTTGTTCTGGATCTGGGGGGAGACACAGAGTTGGAGGGGCTCAGAGGGGCTGGGGGGACCCCGATGGGGGCCCTGGGGGTGTCACAGGGGGTCGGGGGGTCCCCACCTTGTCGAAGGCCCACTTCTCATGCGTGTACTCAGCGTACTTGTTGATGAAGCCGTCGAGCTTCTCGGGGATGATGACACTGGGGGGGACACCGGGGGCTCAGGGGGGACACGGGGGTGTCATGGGGGTCGGGGGGGTTTGGGGGAGACACGGGGGGGTCACAGGGGTCGGGGGTCTCCGTGGGGATGAGGGTGGATGGGGTCGGGGGGTCTGGGAGAGGTCGGGAGGCTCCGCGAGGATGAGGAGGGTCTGCGCGGCCCCTACTTGAGGGTCTCGACGGGTTTGGGGTCGAAGTTGCCCTCGGCGTCCACCGAGGCCTTTTTCTCGGTGCGGGAGGAGTAACTGGCGTCCACGTAGTCGGGCGGGAGGGCGCCGGCGATGGCGCAGAGACACGGCATGGCCAGTTTGTACAGCTCGGCCTCGAACTTCTGAGGGGACACAGGGGACAGAGGGGGTGACACCGGGACCCCCAGAGCCACCCCAGGGACAGGGCATGGCCAGCTTGTACAGCTCGGCCTCGAACTTCTGAGGGGACACAGGGGACACCAGGGGTGACACCGGGACCCCCAGAGCCACCCCAGGGACAGGGCATGGCCAGCTTGTACAGCTCGGCCTCGAACTTCTGAGGGGACACAGGGGACAAACACGGTGACCCTGAGCCACCCCAGGGACAGGGGGGTGACACAGTGACTCAGAGCCACCCCAGGGACAGAGCATGGCCGGTTTGTACAGCTCGGCCTCGAACTTCTGAGGGGACAACGGGGACAAACACGGTGACCCTGAGCCCACCAGGACCCCCAGAGCCACCCCAGGGACGGGGGGGTGACACAGTGACCCAGAGCCACCCCAGGGACAGGGCATGGCCAGCTTGTACAGCTCGACCTCGAACTTCTGAGGGGACAACGGGGACACCAGGGGTGACACAGTGACCCCGAGCCCACTGGGACCCCCGAGCCACCGCAGCCACCTGGGGACACCTGAGGCGTGGGCGTTTCCCACTGTCCCCACTGTCCCCATTGTCCCTGTGTCCCCACATCCCACACATGCCCATCACCCCCATCCCCCTGTCCCCCCCGGGTGTGTCCCACCTCCCCCCGAGCCCACCTTGTGCGCCAGGGAGTCGAAGATGCCCCAGAAGAGCTTCCTGGTGAGGTGCAGCTCCTCCTCGGAGCTGACGCCCATGTTGGGCCAGCCGTTGGGGAGGCAGTAGTACCTCCAGCACCGCTCGTAGTGGTTCGTCAGCAGCTTTGGGGGGCACACGGGGGGTCAGGGAGGGTTTAGGGGTGATCAGAGGGCAGGGGGGGAACACGGGGACCCCCCCCGGGGCCTCACCTTGAGGGGCATCTTGGCGAACTCGTTGAGGATGGGGACGTCGAAGACGAGGCGGCGCAGGAGGTGCTGCAGCATCGAGGGGCGGATGTACCTGGGGGGGACAAAAGGGGGGTCAGGGGGGCGATCGGAGGTGCAGGGGGGGGCCGGGGGGTACGGAAGGAGTAGGGGGGCCCGGGGATTTGGGGGTTCACCCGCAGAGACCCGCAAGACACTCGATGGGCCTCGGGGAGGTGACGCGGGCGGTGGGTCGGCCGTGAGGGTCGGGCCGGGTCTGGGGGTGGCCGCAGGGGTTTGGGTGGGGGGTCCCACCTGCAGAGCGCCATGAGACACTCCTCGATGGCGTCGCGCTGGGCCTTGGTGAGGGCGCGGCCGCGGGACAGGCGGTAGATGGTGTGCAGCATGGAGTCCACCATGATGGCGCGGTGCTCCGTGCCCGCGAACAGCGGCGCGCACTTGGTGATGAGCGGCAGCACCGCCAGGCACAGGTACCGGTTCAGCGCCAGAGCCATCTCCGTCGTGCTGAACGTCGCCTGCGGGGCCACGAACGGGGAAAGGGGGGGAAAAGGGGAGGGAAATGTGAGGGAGAAATGGTGGGAAAGGTGAGGGGAAAATGGCGGGAAACGTGAGGGGAAAATGGTGGGAAATTTGAGGGAGAAAGGGCAGGAAACGTGAGGGGAAAAGGGTGAAAACCGTGAGGGGGAAAAGGGTGGGAAATGTTTTGGGGTGCCCCTCACTGTGTGGAGGGGGATTTGGGGTGCCCCTCACCGTGCCCAGGGAGGCACAGGGGGATTTGGGGTGCCCCTCACCATGTTGAGGGAGGCACAGGGGGTTTTGGGGTGCCCCTCACTGTGCCCAGGGAGGCACAGCGGGTTTTGGGGTGCCCCTCACCGTGTCGAGGGAGTTTTTGGGGTGCCCCTCACTGTGTGGAGGGAGTTTTGGGGTGCCCCTCACCGTGTCGAGGGAGGCACAGGGGGTTTTAGGGTGCCCCTCACTGTGCCCAGGGAGGCACAGGGAGTTTTTGGGGTGCCCCTCACCGTGTGGATGGAGGTACAGGGGGTTTTTGGGGTGCCCCTCACCGTGTCGAGGGAGGCGGCGGCGCGCATGTCAGGCAGGAACCCCACTTCCAGGACGTGGAGCAGGAACTCCTGGCTCTGCACCCCGTACACGCGGTCCAGGAACAGCACCATGGGCGCCTTGTGCTCGGGGACGAAGCTGGCGGCCATGCGGGGCTCCACCACATTCCCGTCTGCGGGGAGCACCCCAAAACTCAGGGGGACCCCTCACGTGCCCCCCCTCAGTCTGTCCGGGCACCCCAAAAACCCGTCTGTGTGTCCCCCCCCCCCCGCCCCCCCCTCTCTGGGTCCCACCCCCCCCCCCCCCCCCCCCCCCCCGGGGCCCCCCCCCCCCCATTTTAGGGTCCCCCCCAGTTGCCCCCCAGTCCCAGTGCCCCCCCCCTCATTTTGGGGACCCCCTCCCCATTTCCAGCCACCCCCTCTCACCTTTTCCCAGGGCCAGGATCTGCAGGGGGAGGCTGATGATCCCCACCAGGTCCCCAGTGCCCTGTGACTCCCCATTTTGGGGCTCACCCATGTCCCCCCGTCCCCCCCACTCTGGGGACCACTCTCCACAATTTGGGGACCCCCTCCCCATTTCCAGCCCCCTCCCCTCACCTTTTCCCAGGGCCGGGATCTGCAGGGGGAGGCTGATGATGCCCACCAGGTCCTCGAGCGGGACGAGGGAGCGCAGGATGGCCCGGATCCGCAGGGCCTCCCCTTTGCCCGCCTGGATCAGCTGTGGGGGACACACAGGGATATGGGGGGGTCACCCCGAGTCCTGTGTCCCCCCCCCGAGCCCCCCAGCCCCCCGTGGCCGGTCCGTACGTGCATCTCGGGGGCGCAGCGGCCCAGCAGGTCGATGAGGGCGGCGTAAAAGGACATGATGGCGTGGCCCAGGTGCACCCGGTTCTCCTCGGGGGGCTCCTCGGGGCCGAAACTGGGGGGCACGGGGGGGTCAGGGGGGTCCAGTGGTCCCTCACCCCATCCCGTCTTCTTCACCCCCATCCCATCCCATCCCATCAGCATCTTCATCCTCATCCTTACCCCTGTTCCCAATCCTCGTCACCACCCCCCTGCCTTCATCCCCGCCCCACCCACCCCATCTTCATCCTTGCTCCCAACCCTCCTCATCTCCATCTCACCTCGTACCCTCCCTCATCCTTATCCCTGCTCCCGATCCTTTCCCAATCCTCATCACCCCCATCCCATTGGTCTCACCACCCCCATCCTTACCCCATCCCCAGTCCCATCCCCAATCCCATTCCCAATCCCATTCCCATCCCATTGCTCACGGTCTCCTCTCCCTCCTGCCGCTGGGCCCATCCTGGGCGGGGTTCCCCTCCCCAATCCCATTCCCAACCATCCCCATTCCATTGCTCACGGTCTCCTCTCCCTCCTGCAGCTGGGCCCATCCTGGGGGGGGTTCCCCTCCCCAATCCCATTCCCAATCCCGTTCCCATCCCATTCCTCACGTTCTCCTCTCCCTCCTGCCGCTGGGCCCATCCCGGGTGGGGTTCCCCTCCCCAATCCCACCCCTAATCCCCTCCCCAATCCCATCCCCATCCCATTGCTCACGGTCTCCTCTCCCTCCTGCCGCTGGGCCCGTCTCGTGCGGGGTCCTGGGCGATGCTCAGGGCGTCCTGGATGGCGGCCAGGAGGCCGCTGCCGCCCTCGCCCCGCAGCGCCGGCCCGAAGCACTCGGGACGCCGGATCAGCAGCCGCACCACCACGTTGGCGTTCTCCTCCACGCTCTCCCCTGAGGGACGGGGACCCCCAGAGTCACCCCAAAACCCATGGGACAGGGACCCCAAAAACAATGAACAACAAAGACACCACCCCCCAGATCAGCAGCCGCACCACCACCTTGGCGTTCTCCTCCACGCTCTCCCCTAAGGGACGGGGACCCCCAGAGTCACCCCAAAACCCACAGGACAGGGACCCCGAGAGTCACCCCAAGACCCACAAAACAGGGACCCCAAAACCAGTGAACGGCAGAGCCCCCCCCCAGATCAGCAGCCGCACCACGACCTTGGTGTTCTCCTCCACACTCTCCCCTGAGGGACAGGGACCCCGAGAGTCACCCCAAAATCCACAGGACAGGGACCCCGAGAGTCATGGGGACATCCCAAAATCCACGGGACAGGGACCCTGAGAGTCATGGGGACATCCCAAAATCCACGGGACAGGGACCCCGAGAGTCACCCCAAACCCCACAAAACAGGGACCCCAAACCCAGGGAAGCCACAGGGACCCCCCGGCTCAGCAGCCGCACCCCTGTGTTGGGTTCTGCCCTGCCCTGGGGGCACCCCCAGGATCCCGGGGGTCCCCCGGGAGGGGACACGGGGCCGGGGGGGTTTCGGGGGGGTGTCCCTGACCGTTGACGAAGACGGCGAAGCGCAGGAAGTCGAGGTATCGCTCGCCCCCGCAGGGGTTCCAGCCGATGTCGGGGTACCCCTTGGCCAGCAGCATGGGGCAGCTCTGCAGCCCACAGCTCGCCAGGTACGTCACCACCTGGGCACGGGGGGGGG
>NW_020938052.1:9060-9782 GCF_003984885.1 Neopelma chrysocephalum
GGGGGGTGTCTCACCCAGCAGGTAGCCCAGGTGGGGGGTGGCAGGGGAGGGGACAGGGCGTGACTGGGAAGGGACAGGGGTGGCAGTGGGGACACGGGGGGGTCCCGGGGAAGGTTTGGGGGTCCCAGGGGGGTTTAGGGGGTGCTGGGGGTGTCTCACCCAGCAGGTAGCCCAGGTGGGGGTGGCTGGGAGGGGACGGGGGTGGCAGTGGGGACATGGGAGGTCCCAGGGAAGGTTTGGGGGTCCCGGGGAAGGTTTGGGGGTCTCACCGAGCCCGATGCCGCTGTTCTCCAGCAGGTAGCCCAGGTGGGGGTGGCAGGGGGGGCACAGGGGGTCCCAGGGAGGGTTGGGGGGTCCGGGGGGGGGTCTTACCCAGTCCGATGCCGCTGTTCTCCAGCAGGTAGCCCAGGTGGTCGAACATGGAGCGCTGGTTCTGGCGGCTGATGCGGCAGAAGTAGCAGAGGAAGCGGCAGCAGTTGGTCACCATCTTGGGGAACCGGATCTCCTGGGGGGCACACAGGGGTCGGGGGGGCTCAGGGGGGCACAGGGGGGGCTCAGGGTGTCCCGGGGGGCACCCGGGGGCCGGGGGGGGGCTCACCTTGGACTCGCCCCCGCCCAGCACGCTGACCATGACCTGCATCACCGTCTCGTGCATCCCCAGAGCCCGCATCAGGTTGGGGTGTTGGTAGAACACCTTGTTGTTCATGATGTTCCTGGGGGGG
>NW_020938053.1:0-3461 GCF_003984885.1 Neopelma chrysocephalum
GGGTTTTGGGGGGGGTCTGAAGGGGTCTGAGGGGTCTCACCCAGGTGTGCAATGAACTCCTGGGCAATGTCCCACCAAGGGCTGGGGGGTCACAGAGGGCTTGGGGGGCTTGGGGGGGATCTCAAGGGTTTGGGGGGAATCCCAAGGGTTTGGGGGGATCCCCAGGGTTTTGGGGGGGTCTGAAGGGGTCTGAGGGGTCCCCCCGGGGCTTTGGGGGTCCCCCAGGGCTCGGGGGTCTCACCCAGGTGTGCGATGAACTCCTGTGCAATGTCCATCCAGCGCAGCAGCTGCTGCAGGAAGCCGAAGGCGAAGCGTTTCTCGATGGACGACGTGTCCAGTTCCATGTCCTTGAGCCCCCTAAAAACAAGGGGGGGACCCCAAAACTCAACAACACCCCCCCCGCTGCTCCCCCAAATCCCCCTCTGCTCCTCTAAACCCCCCCTGCTCCCCCAAACCCCCTCCCTGCCCCGAGACCCCCCAGGCTCCCTGTGCCCCCCACCCCGGGTCCTGAGTCCCCCCAAATTTTGGGGTGTTCCCAGATTTTGGGGTCTCCACCTGGATTTTGGTTCTCCCTCAATCCCCGAGTCCCCCCCCTCCAGCCCCTGGTTCCTCCTGAATTTGGGGTCCCTCCCCGAGGGTTTTGGGGTCCCTCTTTGGGTTTTGGGGTTCCCCAGTGGATTTGGGAGTCCCCTTGAATTTTGGGGTCCCCCCCAACCCCCGAGCCCCCCCCCCAACCCCTGAGCATCCCCCCAATCCCTGACTCCCCCATATTCCAGGTTTCCTTTGGGATTCCAGGTTCCCCCCAAGGGGTTTTAGGGTCCCTGAGGGGTGTTTTTGGGGTCCCTGGGGGTGTTTTTGGGGTCCCCAGGGGGTGTTTGGGTCCCTGGGGGATGTTTTTGGGTTCCACGGGGGACGTTTTTGGGGTCCTGGGGAGGTGTTTGGGTTCCCTGGGGGTGTCTGGGCTCCCTGAGGAGTGTTTTTGGGGTCCCTGAGGGGTGTTTTTGGGGTCCCCGGGGGTGTTTTTGGGTTCCCTGTGGGTGTTTGGGTTCCCCGGGGGGTGTTTTTGTGGTCCCAGGGGTGTTTTTGTCCCTGGGGGTGTTTTTGGGGTCCCCGGGGGTGTTTTTGGGGTTGGCCCTCACCGGGTGACGGCGTATCCGTGGAGCTGCAGGAACTTGAGCAGCTCCTGGGCCTTCTCCCGGTCTCGGGCCTTCTCCTTGGCCGTCAGGGTGTCGTAGGGGACCAGGAGGGGGTGTGACCCCCCCCCTGCACCCCAAATTAGCACCCGAGCCCCCACAATGACCCCTGAGCCCCCCTGAGCCCCACCGGCACCCAAGGGTGCCCCCACCCCTTCTCCCTGGCCCCCCGTGTCTTGCAGGGACACCCCCCCTTGCACCCCAAATTAACCCCCTGGACCCCCCCAGATTTGGGGTTTAGGGGTCTCACTCTTGGCCTCCAGTTCCCCCTGGAGGGGTTATGGGATCTCTCCCAGATTTGGGGGTTCAGGGGGGGGGTCTCACCCTTGGCCTCCAGCTCCCCCTGGGGCTGGGGGGTCCCTGGGGGAGCTTTGGGGTCTCCCCCAGATTTGGGGTTTGGGGGTCTCAGCCCTGGTTCCCCTGGGGGTGGGGGAGCCCTGGGGGGGCTCTGGGGTCTCCCCAAGATTTGGAGGTTCGGGGGTCTCACTCCTGGTTCCCCTGGGGGTGGGGGGGCCCTGGGGGGTCCCCCAGATTTGGGGTTTGGGGGGGGTCTCACTCTTGGCCTCCAGCTCCCTCTGGGGGGGTTATGGGATCTCCCCCAGATTTGGGGGTTCAGGGGTCTCACTCTTGGTCTCCAGCTCCCCCTGGGGTTGGGGGGACCCTGGGGGGGCTCTGGGGTCTCCCCGAGATTTGGAGGTTCAGGAGTCTCACTCCTGGTTCCCCTGGGGGTGGGGGGGCCCTGGGGGGTCCCCCAGATTTGGGGTTTGGGGGGGGTCTCACTCTTGGCCTCCATCTCCCCCTGGGGTTGGGGGGTCCCTGGGGGGGTTATGGGATCTGCCCCAGATTTGGGGGTTCAGGGGTCTCACTCCTGGTTCCCCTGGGGGTGGGGGGGCCCTGGGGGATCCCCGGGGTCTCCCCAGATTTGGGGTTTGGGGGGGGTCTCACCCTTGGCCTCCAGCTCCAGTTTCTTCTTGCGGCCCCAGGTGTTGTGATAGTTCTCAGCCAACTGCTCTGCCATGGCCTGGGGGGGGGCAGGAGGGGCTCGTGGGGGTCTGGGGGGGCTTCTGGGGGGGCCTGGGGGTGTCTCTGGTGGGTGACCCCCGGGGGAGACCCCAGGGGACACGGGGGGACACAGGGGGAGACCCCCGTGAGGGGACGTGGGAGGACACGGGGGAATGGAGGGATCTGGGGGGGGACAGGGGGGACATTGGGGGGTCCCAGGGGACACAGGGGGGACATTGGGGGGTCCCAGGGGACACTGGGGCTCCCAGGGGATACGGGGGGACATGGGGAGACAGGGGGGACATTGGGGGTCCCAGAGGACACAGGGGGGACATTGGGGGTCCCAGGGGACACAGGGGGACACTGAGAGGTCCCAGGGGACACAGGGGGACATCGGGGGGTCCTCACCTGGAGCTCCCTGGACAGCGTCACCCCCGTCAGGTCCACGGGCTGGGGGCTGTACCCGTGAGAGGGGTCGTACGTGGCCTGGGGGGGGGAAAGGGGGGGTCAGGGAGGACCCCAGGAGTTTGGGGGGGCCCTACCCCACCCCGGTGATCCCCATGGACCCACAGGGGAGGTTTGGGGTGCCCCGTGAACCTCCCATGGACCCCCAGGCATTCGGGGTGTCCTTTCCCCACCCCACGGCCCTCCCCAGGTGATTTTGGGGTCCCCCACCCCCCCAGGTGTTTTTGGGGTTCCCACACCCCCCCAGGTGATTTTGGGGTGCCTCCACCCTCCCAGGTGATTTTGGGGTTCCCCCACCCTCCCAGGTGATTTTGGGGTTCCCCAGGTGATTTTGGGGTTCCCCCATCCTCTCCCAGGTGTTTTTGGGGTGCCCCCCACCCCCCCCAGGTGTTTTTGGGGGTCCCACCTGGGCGCTCTGGGAGATTTTGCGGGTTTTCTTCTTCTCAGCCCGTTCGTCCTCCCCCTCCCGGGCCTTCTCCACCGTCCACTCCCAGGCCAGCATGGCCTTCAGGGACTCCTTGATGGGCCACCGGTAAATCTCCTTGTCCTGGGGGGGTCATGGGGGGTCAGGGGGGTCCCCCCACAATCGGGGGGCTCGGGGGGGTCCGTGGGGAGGAGCAGGGTGGGGAGTTGGGGGTCCCCAGGGGGGTCAGGAGGGGGTCGGGGGTCTCCGGGATGTCGGGGGGTGGGTGAGGATGACGACGGCCATGGGTGGATTTTCTTGGTCCTGGGGAGGGTCCCCCAAAATCAGGGGGGCTCGGGGGAGGGTCATGAGGAGGGGGAGGGATGGTCGGGGGGGGG
>NW_020938053.1:3561-8360 GCF_003984885.1 Neopelma chrysocephalum
GGGGGGGGGGGGTTGGAGGGTTTTGGGGGGTTTGGATGGTTTTGGGGGGGTCTGAAGGATGTGGATGGTCAGTGACGATGCGCCGGAGGGGGACGGATGGTTTGGGGGTCTGGATGAGTTTGGGGGTCTCCTGGTGGGTCCAGGGGCGTCCTGGTGGGTTTGGGGGTGTCCTGGTGGATCCGGGGGTGCCCCCTGGATCTGGGGGTGCCCCAGGGGGTCCCCTGGGTACCTTTTCAGAGAAGGTCTTGTAGGGCCTCAGCATCGGGTGGGTTTTGGCCTCTTCATCCACCGTCTCCCCAAAAGTCCAGTTGTTCTGGATCTGGGGGGAGACACAGAGTTGGAGGGGCTCAGAGGGGCTGGGGGGACCCCGATGGGGGCCCTGGGGGTGTCACAGGGGGTCGGGGGGTCCCCACCTTGTCGAAGGCCCACTTCTCATGCGTGTACTCAGCGTACTTGTTGATGAAGCCGTCGAGCTTCTCGGGGATGATGACACTGGGGGGGACACCGGGGGCTCAGGGGGGACACGGGGGTGTCATGGGGGTCGGGGGGGTTTGGGGGAGACACGGGGGGGTCACAGGGGTCGGGGGTCTCCGTGGGGATGAGGGTGGATGGGGTCGGGGGGTCTGGGAGAGGTCGGGAGGCTCCGCGAGGATGAGGAGGGTCTGCGCGGCCCCTACTTGAGGGTCTCGACGGGTTTGGGGTCGAAGTTGCCCTCGGCGTCCACCGAGGCCTTTTTCTCGGTGCGGGAGGAGTAACTGGCGTCCACGTAGTCGGGCGGGAGGGCGCCGGCGATGGCGCAGAGACACGGCATGGCCAGCTTGTACAGCTCGGCCTCGAACTTCTGAGGGGACACAGGGGACACCAGGGGTGACACAGTGACCCAGAGCCCAGCGGGACCCCCGAGCCACCGCAGCCACCTGGGGACACCCAAGGTGTGGGCGTTTCCCACTGTCCCCATTGTCCCCGTGTCCCCACATCCCACACAAGCCCATCACCCCCATCCCCCTGTGTCCCCCAGGTGTGTCCCCCTGTCCCCCCTGTCCCCCCTGTCCCCCCCGGGTGTGTCCCACCTCCCCCCGAGCCCACCTTGTGCGCCAGGGAGTCGAAGATGCCCCAGAAGAGCTTCCTGGTGAGGTGCAGCTCCTCCTCGGAGCTGACGCCCATGTTGGGCCAGCCGTTGGGGAGGCAGTAGTACCTCCAGCACCGCTCGTAGTGGTTCGTCAGCAGCTTTGGGGGGCACACGGGGGGTCAGGGAGGGTTTAGGGGTGATCAGGGAGCAGGGGGGGAACACAGGGACCCCCCCCGGGGCCTCACCTTGAGGGGCATCTTGGCGAACTCGTTGAGGATGGGGACGTCGAAGACGAGGCGGCGCAGGAGGTGCTGCAGCATCGAGGGGCGGATGTACCTGGGGGGGACAAAAGGGGGGTCAGGGGGGCGATCGGGGGTGCAGGAGGGGGCCAGGGGGTACGGAAGGAGTAGGGGGGCCCGGGGGTTTTGGGGGTTCACCCGCAGAGACCCGCGAGACGCTCGATGGGCCTTGGGGAGGTGACGCGGGCGGTGGGTCGGCCGTGAGGGTCGGGTCGGGTCTGGGGGTGGCCGCAGGGGTTTGGGTGGGGGGTCCCACCTGCAGAGCGCCATGAGACACTCCTCGATGGCGTCGCGCTGGGCCTTGGTGAGGGCGCGGCCGCGGGACAGGCGGTAGATGGTGTGCAGCATGGAGTCCACCATGATGGCGCGGTGCTCCGTGCCCGCGAACAGCGGCGCGCACTTGGTGATGAGCGGCAGCACCGCCAGGCACAGGTACCGGTTCAGCGCCAGAGCCATCTCCGTCGTGCTGAACGTCGCCTGCGGGGCCGCGAACGGGGAAAGGGGGGAGAAAAGGGAGGGAAACGTGAGGGGAAAAGGATGGGAAATGTGAGGGGAAAATGGTGGGAAATTTGAGGGAGAAATGGTGGGAAACGTGAGGGGAAAATGGCGGGGAATGAGAGGGGAAAATGGCGGGAAATGCGGGGGAAAATGGCGGGAAATGTGAGGGAGAAAGGATGAGAAATGTGAGGGGGAAATGGCGGGAAACACGACGGGAAAATGGTGGGAAACGTGAGGGGAAAATGGCGGGAAATTTGAGGGGGAAAATGGTGGGAAATTTGAGGGGGAAAAGGGTGGGAAATGTTTTGGGGTGCCCCTCACCGTGTCAAGGGAGTTTTGGGGTGCCCCTCACCGTGTCAAGGGAGGCACAGGGGGTTTTGGGGTGCCCCTCACCATGTCGAGGGAGTTTTTGGGGTGCCCCTCACCGTGTCGAGGGAGGCGGCGGCGCGCATGTCGGGCAGGAACCCCACTTCCAGGACGTGGAGCAGGAACTCCTGGCTCTGCACCCCGTACACGCGGTCCAGGAACAGCACCATGGGCGCCTTGTGCTCGGGGACGAAGCTGGCGGCCATGCGGGGCTCCACCACGTTCCCGTCTGCGGGGAGCACCCCAACATTCAGGGGGACCCCTCACGTGCCCCCCCTCAGTCTGTCCGGGCACCCCAAAAACCCGTCTGTGTGTCCCCCCCCCCCCGCCCCCCCCTCTCTGGGTACCCCCCCCCCCCCCCCCCCCCCCCCTCCTGGGGCCCCCCCCCCCCCATTTTAGGGTCCCCCCCAGTTTCCCCCCAGTCCCAGTGACCCCCCCCTCATTTTGGGGACCCCCTCCCCATTTCCAGCCACCCCCTCTCACCTTTTCCCAGGGCCAGGATCTGCAGGGGGAGGCTGATGATCCCCACCAGGTCCCCAGTGCCCTGTGACTCCCCATTTTGGGGCTCACCCATGTCCCCCCGTCCCCCCCACTCTGGGGACCACTCTCCACAATTTGGGGACCCCCTCCCCATTTCCAGCCCCCTCCCCTCACCTTTTCCCAGGGCCGGGATCTGCAGGGGGAGGCTGATGATGCCCACCAGGTCCTCGAGCGGGACGAGGGAGCGCAGGATGGCCCGGATCCGCAGGGCCTCCCCTTTCCCCGCCTGGATCAGCTGTGGGGGACACACAGGGATATGGGGGGGTCACCCCGAGTCCTGTGTCCCCCCCCCGAGCCCCCCAGCCCCCCGTGGCCGGTCCGTACGTGCATCTCGGGGGCGCAGCGGCCCAGCAGGTCGATGAGGGCGGCGTAAAAGGACATGATGGCGTGGCCCAGGTGCACCCGGTTCTCCTCGGGGGGCTCCTCGGGGCCGAAACTGGGGGGCACGGGGGGGTCAGGGGGGTCCAGTGGTCCCTCACCCCATCCCGTCTTCTTCACCCCCATCCCATCCCATCCCATCAGCATCTTCATCCTCATCCTTACCCCTGTTCCCAATCCTCGTCACCACCCCCCTGCCTTCATCCCCGCCCCACCCACCCCATCTTCATCCTTGCTCCCAACCCTCCTCATCTCCATCTCACCTCGTACCCTCCCTCATCCTTATCCCTGCTCCCGATCCTTTCCCAATCCTCATCACCCCCATCCCATTGGTCTCACCACCCCCATCCTTACCCCATCCCCAGTCCCATCCCCAATCCCATTCCCAATCCCATTCCCATCCCATTGCTCACGGTCTCCTCTCCCTCCTGCCGCTGGGCCCATCCTGGGCGGGGTTCCCCTCCCCAATCCCATTCCCAACCATCCCCATTCCATTGCTCACGGTCTCCTCTCCCTCCTGCAGCTGGGCCCATCCTGGGGGGGGTTCCCCTCCCCAATCCCATTCCCAATCCCGTTCCCATCCCATTCCTCACGTTCTCCTCTCCCTCCTGCCGCTGGGCCCATCCCGGGTGGGGTTCCCCTCCCCAATCCCACCCCTAATCCCCTCCCCAATCCCATCCCCATCCCATTGCTCACGGTCTCCTCTCCCTCCTGCCGCTGGGCCCGTCTCGTGCGGGGTCCTGGGCGATGCTCAGGGCGTCCTGGATGGCGGCCAGGAGGCCGCTGCCGCCCTCGCCCCGCAGCGCCGGCCCGAAGCACTCGGGACGCCGGATCAGCAGCCGCACCACCACGTTGGCGTTCTCCTCCACGCTCTCCCCTGAGGGACGGGGACCCCCAGAGTCACCCCAAAACCCATGGGACAGGGACCCCAAAAACAATGAACAACAAAGACACCACCCCCCAGATCAGCAGCCGCACCACCACCTTGGCGTTCTCCTCCACGCTCTCCCCTAAGGGACGGGGACCCCCAGAGTCACCCCAAAACCCACAGGACAGGGACCCCGAGAGTCACCCCAAGACCCACAAAACAGGGACCCCAAAACCAGTGAACGGCAGAGCCCCCCCCCAGATCAGCAGCCGCACCACGACCTTGGTGTTCTCCTCCACACTCTCCCCTGAGGGACAGGGACCCCGAGAGTCACCCCAAAATCCACAGGACAGGGACCCCGAGAGTCATGGGGACATCCCAAAATCCACGGGACAGGGACCCTGAGAGTCATGGGGACATCCCAAAATCCACGGGACAGGGACCCCGAGAGTCACCCCAAACCCCACAAAACAGGGACCCCAAACCCAGGGAAGCCACAGGGACCCCCCGGCTCAGCAGCCGCACCCCTGTGTTGGGTTCTGCCCTGCCCTGGGGGCACCCCCAGGATCCCGGGGGTCCCCCGGGAGGGGACACGGGGCCGGGGGGGTTTCGGGGGGGTGTCCCTGACCGTTGACGAAGACGGCGAAGCGCAGGAAGTCGAGGTATCGCTCTCCCCCGCAGGGGTTCCAGCCGATGTCGGGGTAGCCCTTGGCCAGCAGCATGGGGCAGCTCTGCAGCCCACAGCTCGCCAGGTACGTCACCACCTGGGCACGGGGGGGGG
>NW_020938053.1:8460-9182 GCF_003984885.1 Neopelma chrysocephalum
GGGGGGTGTCTCACCCAGCAGGTAGCCCAGGTGGGGGGTGGCAGGGGAGGGGACAGGGCGTGACTGGGAAGGGACAGGGGTGGCAGTGGGGACACGGGGGGGTCCCGGGGAAGGTTTGGGGGTCCCAGGGGGGTTTAGGGGGTGCTGGGGGTGTCTCACCCAGCAGGTAGCCCAGGTGGGGGTGGCTGGGAGGGGACGGGGGTGGCAGTGGGGACATGGGAGGTCCCAGGGAAGGTTTGGGGGTCCCGGGGAAGGTTTGGGGGTCTCACCGAGCCCGATGCCGCTGTTCTCCAGCAGGTAGCCCAGGTGGGGGTGGCAGGGGGGGCACAGGGGGTCCCAGGGAGGGTTGGGGGGTCCGGGGGGGGGTCTTACCCAGTCCGATGCCGCTGTTCTCCAGCAGGTAGCCCAGGTGGTCGAACATGGAGCGCTGGTTCTGGCGGCTGATGCGGCAGAAGTAGCAGAGGAAGCGGCAGCAGTTGGTCACCATCTTGGGGAACCGGATCTCCTGGGGGGCACACAGGGGTCGGGGGGGCTCAGGGGGGCACAGGGGGGGCTCAGGGTGTCCCGGGGGGCACCCGGGGGCCGGGGGGGGGCTCACCTTGGACTCGCCCCCGCCCAGCACGCTGACCATGACCTGCATCACCGTCTCGTGCATCCCCAGCGCCCGCATCAGGTTGGGGTGTTGGTAGAACACCTTGTTGTTCATGATGTTCCTGGGGGGG
>NW_020938054.1:0-346 GCF_003984885.1 Neopelma chrysocephalum
GGGGGCTCAGGGGGGCATTTGGGGTGCCCAGGGGGGGATTTGGGGTGCTGGGAGGGGGTTATGGGGGTGATGGATGGGGACAGGGGGTGTCTGAGGGGGGTCTCAGGGTGCTGTTTGGGGTCCCAGGGTCCCGTTCAGGGTCCCAAGGTGCTGTTCAGGGATCCCAGGGTCCCATTCAGGGTCCCAGGGTGCTGTTCAGGGGTCCCAGGGTGCTGTTTGGGGGTCCCAGGGTCCTGTTCGGGGTCCCAGGGTACTGTTTGGGTCCCAAGGTGCTGTTTGGGGTCCCAGGGTCCCATTCAGGGTCCCAAGGTGGTGTTTGGGGTGCCAGGGCACTGTTTGGGTTCCC
>NW_020938055.1:0-405 GCF_003984885.1 Neopelma chrysocephalum
GGGGGCTCAGGGGGGCATTTGGGGTGCCCAGGGGGGGATTTGGGGTGGTGGGAGGGTGTTATGGGGGTGATGGATGGGGACAGGGGGTGTCTGAGGGGAGTCCCAGGGCACTGTTTGGGGTCCCAAGGCGCTGTTTGGGGTCCCAGGGCACTGTTTGGGGTCCCAGGGTCCCGTTCAGGGTCCCAAGGTGCTGTTTGGGGTCCCAGGGTCCTGTTCAGGGTCCCAGGGTACTGTTTGGGGTCCCAGGGTACTGTTTGGGGTCCCAGGGTCCCATTCAGGGTCCCAAGGTGCTGTTTGGGGTCCCAGGGTGCTGTTTGGGATCCCAGGGTACTGTTTGGGGTCCCAAAGTGTTGTTTGGGGTCCCAGGGTCCCATTCAGGGTCCCAAGGTGCTGTTTGGGGTCCCA
>NW_020938056.1:0-346 GCF_003984885.1 Neopelma chrysocephalum
GGGGGCTCAGGGGGGCATTTGGGGTGCCCAGGGGGGGATTTGGGGTGCTGGGAGGGGGTTATGGGGGTGATGGATGGGGACAGGGGGTGTCTGAGGGGGGTCTCAGGGTGCTGTTTGGGGTCCCAGGGTCCCGTTCAGGGTCCCAAGGTGCTGTTCAGGGATCCCAGGGTCCCATTCAGGGTCCCAGGGTGCTGTTCAGGGGTCCCAGGGTGCTGTTTGGGGGTCCCAGGGTCCTGTTCGGGGTCCCAGGGTACTGTTTGGGTCCCAAGGTGCTGTTTGGGGTCCCAGGGTCCCATTCAGGGTCCCAAGGTGGTGTTTGGGGTGCCAGGGCACTGTTTGGGTTCCC
>NW_020938057.1:0-405 GCF_003984885.1 Neopelma chrysocephalum
GGGGGCTCAGGGGGGCATTTGGGGTGCCCAGGGGGGGATTTGGGGTGGTGGGAGGGTGTTATGGGGGTGATGGATGGGGACAGGGGGTGTCTGAGGGGAGTCCCAGGGCACTGTTTGGGGTCCCAAGGCGCTGTTTGGGGTCCCAGGGCACTGTTTGGGGTCCCAGGGTCCCGTTCAGGGTCCCAAGGTGCTGTTTGGGGTCCCAGGGTCCTGTTCAGGGTCCCAGGGTACTGTTTGGGGTCCCAGGGTACTGTTTGGGGTCCCAGGGTCCCATTCAGGGTCCCAAGGTGCTGTTTGGGGTCCCAGGGTGCTGTTTGGGATCCCAGGGTACTGTTTGGGGTCCCAAAGTGTTGTTTGGGGTCCCAGGGTCCCATTCAGGGTCCCAAGGTGCTGTTTGGGGTCCCA
>NW_020938058.1:0-8141 GCF_003984885.1 Neopelma chrysocephalum
AGAACATTGCACCGACTGCAGAGACCTGGCACAGCTCAGTGCATGGATCCAGAACACTGCAGTGACTGCTGAGACCTGACACAGCTCAGTGCATGGACCCAGAACACTGCAGTGACTACAGAGACCTGACACAGCTCAGTGCATGGTCCTGGGGCACTGTGCAAGTGGCAGAGACCTGGTCATGGGGCACTGCAGCGGGGGGTGAGATGATACACAGCTCAGTGCACGGGCCCAGGGCACTGTTCTGGCAGCAGAGACCTGGCACAGCTCAGCTCACAGACCCAGGACATTGCACTGACTGCAGAGACCCAACACAGCTCAGTGCAGAGTCTCGGGGCACTGGGCTGGTGGCTGAGGCCTGGCACAGCTTCACTCATGGCCAGGGTCCCATGGTGGTGGCAGAGACCTGGCACAGCTCAGTGCGTGGTCCTGGGGCCTGTGGCTGCAGCTGAGCCCACACACAGCTCAGTGCTCATTCCTGGGGTACCACCGTGTTGGCTGAGGCTGGACACAACTCAGTGCCCGTTGCCAGGGTCACCAGGCCATCAGCTGAGCCCACACACAGCTCATCACACGCCCCGCACTCACCTGGACCTCGCAGGCCGCCTGCAGGTGGAAGATGCTGTAAAAGGCCTCCTCGGCCGTGTCCCCCAGCGCCAGCACCCCGTGGTTCCGCAGCACCAGGATCTGCGGATCACCGGGAGCTCAGTGGGGCAGGGGGGACGGCGGGACCACCCCCACATCCCCCCCCGGCACCCCCTCACCTTGCAGGTGGGCCCAAGGCACTTCTGGAGCTCCACCCGGTCGGCCTCGTCCTCCACCTCCCCGCGGAAGTCGAAGTAGGCGACGTCCCCCAGGAGCAGCGCGGCCCGGGAGATGGGCAGGAGCCCGCAGCGCATGGCCGACACCTGGGCACGGGGGGGACAGGGCAGGGGGGGACAGGGGACCCCCAGCACCCCCAAAAAAAACCCCAAAGACCCCAAAAACCAGCAACACCCAGAAAAACCGACCCTCGAACCCACACCAACATCCCACAAAAAGAAACACGAAACCAAAGAACCCCACAAAGAACTCCACTCCCAAAAAATCCACAACCCTGCAAAAAAGCCATCCCCAAAAACCCCCAACCCCCCCAAAATCCCCTCAAAACCAAGTTCCTAAGTTCCCCCCAAACCCTCCACAACTCAAACTATAAAATCCCCCCCAAAACCAAACTGCCCCCAAAGAGCCCAAACAACCCCGACCCCTAGAAACACCCCCAATTACCTCCAACTCTCCCCGTCCCCTCTAAACCCCCAACACTCCCAAATCCCCATAATACACTTCAAGGCCCCAAAATCCTCTCCAGCCCAACCCTTCCCTCAAAGACACCCAAATTCCTTAAGCCCCCATGTACCCAAATCCCCCCATCCCCCAACTCTCCCTGTCCCCCCCAACCCCCAAGAACCCCAAGTCTCCAAAATATCCTTCAAACCCCCCAAGTCCCCCCAAACCTCAACCTCCTCCAAAGACCCCCGACTCCTCCAAATCTGTCCAACTCCCCTAACCCCCACCCCCCCCCAAAAACACCCCAAACTCTCTCAGTCCCCCAAACCCCCAATGCCCCCAAATCCCTGCAATACCCTTCAAACGCCCCAAATCCCCCCAAACCCCAACTCCCCCCAAAGACCTCCAACTTCCCCAAACTCCCCCAATCCCCATTCCCCCCACGTTCCCCCATCCTTCAATGTCCCCAAATCCCTGTAACACCCTGCAAATCCCCACAACCGCCCCAAACCCCAACTTACCCCGAAGATCTCCAACTCCCCCAAACTCTCCCCAACTCCCCTAAACCCCCAGGCACCCACAGTCCCCCTGTCCCCCACCTCTCCCTGTCCATCCCAATCCTCCCAAATCCCCAAAATACCCCTCAAACTCCCCCCCCACTCCCCTAACCCCATCTAACCCCTTTCCCCCCAAAATAATCCCTTTTCCTGTCATACCCTCCAAACCCCCATAACTCCCCCAAAACCCAACTTCCCCCGAAGACCCCAAACACCCCTGAATACCCCCAACTCCTCTAACCTGTCTCCCCCAAACACCCCCAACTCTCCTTGTCTCGCCCAAGCCCCCAATGCAGCCAAATCCCCATAATATCCTCTAAACCCCCACAGTCCCCCCAAATCCCAACTTCTCCCACAGACCCCCAATCCCTCCCTCTCCCCAAACTCCCAACACCCCCAATTCCCCTTCAAACTCCCAAAATCCCCTCAAACCCCAGCTTTCCCCAAAGACCCTCAACTCTCCCAAACTCCTCCAATCCTCCATCCCCCCCAAATCCCCCATTCTCCAATGTCCCCAAAACCCCATAATAGCCTTCAATCCCCCAAATCCCCCCAAACCCCAGCTTCCCCCAAAGACCCTCAACTCTCCCAAACTAACCCAATCCTCCATCCCCCTCAAAGCCCCCCCCAAAACCCCCCATCCTCCAATGTCCCCAAATCGCTGTAACACCCTTCAAACCCCCAAATCCCCCCAAACTCCAGCTTCCCCCAAAACCCCTCAACTCTCCCAAACTCTCCCAATCCTCCATTCCCCCCAAATCCCAGCTTCCCTCAAAGACCCTCAACTCTCCCAAACTCTCCCAATCCTCCTTCCCCCCCAAATCCCCGTAACACCCTTCAAACCCCCAAATCCCCCCAAAACCCCAGCTTCTCCCAAAGACCCCCCGCTCCCCCAAGCCTCCCAGCTCCTCCGTGCCCCCCGGTCCGTACAGCAGCCGGGGTGTGCAGCCCCACAGCCCCCCCAAACACCCCCAGACCCCCATTCCCGTGCCCCCCAGTCCATACAACGGCCGCGGCCGGGGTGTGCAGCCCCACAGCCCCCCCAAACACCCCCAGCCCCCCGTTCCCGTGCCCCCCGGTCCGTACAGCGGCCGCGGCCGGGGTGTGCAGCCGCACGATGCAGCGGATGTCGGGGCGCGCCGCGTAGATCGCGGCGTGGAGGCTGAAGCTGCGGGCGTCGGGCGCGAAGCCGGTGCTGCCGGGCTCCACCACGGCCCCCAGCACGTTCACCTTCACCTGGGGGGCGCGGCGGCGTCAGGGGGGCCGGGCCTGCCCCCCAGACAGCCAGCGTGGGGTCGGGGTTAGGGGCGGGGGGGCTCACCAGGCTGGCCGCGGTCACCTCGCTGCACGCCAACCCCTGCGGGGCCACCAAGAAGTGCTCCTGCTCCTTGCTGACCCGCAGCTGTCACAGAGGGGGACAGAGGGCTGTGAAAAACAAGCCAAGACCCCCCCCAAACATCCCACACCCCGCAGAAATGACCCCTCCAAACACTCCCAAACCCTTAAAAAATCTGTGATCTCCCCCCCAGAAATGACCCCTCCAAACACCTCCAAACCCTTAAAAAATCTACAATCCTCCCCCCCAAACCAAAACCCCTAAAGAACCCCCCAACTACTCACAAAGCCCCAAGTCCCTCAAACTCCCCCCCTAAAAAACTACCACAAAATCCCCAACCCCTCAAAATCCCAACCTCCCAAACCCCCCAACTCTCCTCAAGAACTCCCCAAACCACCTCAAAATCTCCAACTTCCCCCAAATCTCCAACCCCCCCCAAAGGTCCCAAAAACCCCCTAACTCCCCCAAGTCCCCCTAAAACAACCCCAGCCCTCCATGGCCTTTCTGGGTGCTCATGGTGATGGTGATGTGCCCCAGCTGTGCCCAACTCTACAGCTCCAGCAGGGCCCCAAACCCCCCAGACAACACCAAACACCCACAAAACAACCCAAATCCCCCAAAACCCCTCTCAAAAAAACACAACTCCCCTCAAATTCCCCCCAAAGCCCCCAGGCCCCCCCATTCTGGTTTCAGGGTGCTCACGATGACAGCAGCATTCCCCAGCTGTGCCCAGCTGTACAGGCCCAGCAGGACCCAAAACCCCTCCAATCCCTCCCCTAATTCCCCCCAAATAACCCCAGCTTCCCCCCAAACTCCTCCAAATCCCCCCCCAGTCCTCCCAAGCCCCCCCATCCTGATTTTGGGGTGCTCACGGTGACAGCAGCATGCCCCAGCTGCACTCAGCTGTACAGCTCCAGCAGATCCCAAACCCCCCCAATTCCCCCAAATCTCCCTAAAACCCCCCACCTGTCACCAAACTTCCCTAAGTCCCCCCCAAACAACCCCAACGCACCCCAAGCCCCCCTGTCCCGGTTTTGGGGTGCTCACAGTGACGGCAGCATTCCCCAGCTGTGCCCAGATGTACAGGTCCAGCAGGGCCCAAAACAGCTCCAATCCCCCCCAACACCCCCAAAATAACCCCAAACCCCCCCAAACTCCCCAAAATCCCCCCAAAACAACCCAGTCCCCCCTGTCCAAGCTGTGGGGTGCTCCCATGACAGTGGCATTCCCCAGCTGCGCTCAGCTGTACAGGTCCAGTAGGTCCCAAACCCCCCTTAACTCCCCTAAATCCCCCCCCCACACCCCCCTGATCCCCCCCCAAACTTCCCTAGGTCCTCCCTGCTCCACCCGTGCTGGTTTTGGGGTGCTCACCGTGACGGCGGCGTGCCCCAGCTGTGCCCAGCCGTACAGGTCCAGCAGCCGGTGGATGCTGCCCACCTTGCAGCGCATCAGCCGCTCGCCCTTGGCCAGCGCCGGCCCCTCCGTCCCGTGCAGGTCGTTAATGGGGGTCACCGACGCCAGCCCTGGGCATTGGGGACCCCCCGTCAGCAGTGGGACCCCCCTGAGCTGCAGTGGAGTTCACCAGGGACAGGGGAGGGGGAGTTGTGGGGATGGGTTTGGTGGCCCCCGTGGTTTGCTGGCCCTCGAGGTTCGGTGACCCCAAAGGTTTTAGTGGTCCCCGAGGTTCATTTGGTGGCCCTCAAGGTTTTGGGGGTCCCCAAGGCCTCAAAGGTTTGGTTGGTCCCCAAGGTTTGGTGGCCCCAAAGATTTGGTGTTCCTCAAAGTGTTGTGGGGTTCCCAAGGGTTTGGTGGCGCCCCAAGGTCCCAAAGGTCTCGAAGGTTTGATGATCCAAAAGGTTTTGGGGGTCCCCAAGTTTTATGGGCCCCAAAGGTCTCAAAGCTTTGATGACCCCAAAGGTTTTGGGGATCCCACAGGTCCCAAAGGCTTGGTGACCCTCAAGGGTTTGGTGGCTCCCAAGGTTTTGCGGGTTTTCCCACCCACACCCCCACAGATTACACCCCCTGTGAGTGCCCCCAAACCCCCCCGTGCCCCACGTACCCATGGGGGAGGTGGGCAGGGCCGCGGGGGACGTGGTGGCCATGAAGTCGGCGATCTGCCGCAGCGCCCACACGTGCGACGAGTTGTTCCCCTTCTTCATCTGCTCCTGGATGAGGCTCTCCAGCTCCTCCCGGAAGGACTGTGGCACCCGGGCACACGGTGACAACGTGGGGGGACCATCGGGGACACGGGGGGGTGGGGGAGGGCAACATCATTGGCTTGGTGGAAGTGGCACTGCCAGCTCGGTGTTAGGGACACCAGTGGCTTGGTGGCACAGTGATGGTGGCACCAGCAGCTCAGTGTTGGTGACACAACCAGCTTGGTGACACAGTGATGGTGGCACTGCTGGCTTGGTGTCAGTGGCACTGACAGCTTGGTGGCTCGCTGGCGGTCCCAGCACCACCGGCTTGGTGGCACTACTATCTTGGTGTCAGCAACACCACTGGCCTGGTGGCACTGTGATGGGTGGCACCACCGGCTCGGTGGCACAGCGATGGTGGCATCACGGTGTCAGTGTCACCACTGGCGTGGTGGCACAGTGGCGGGGGGGGGCACTGGCAGCTCAGTGACAGCAGCACCGGAGCAGTGACGTTGGCAGGTGGGGACGTGCACCGAGCCAACACTTGGTGGCATCGCGGTGGCACCGATTGGCCTGGGGACAGGAGGGACCGGGCGGGGGAAGGAGGGATGGGGCAGGGACACAAAGGATGGGGTTGGGGCAAGAGGGCTGGTCTTGGGGACAGGAAGGCTGGGACAAAAGGGAAAGGGGTTGGGGACAGAAAGGTTGGAGTGGGGGACGGGAAGGAAGGGGTTGGGGACACGAAAGACAGGGTTTGGGGACAGGCGGGACGGGATGGGGGGCAGGAGGGCTGGGGTTGGGGACAAGAGAGGGGGTTTGGGGACAGCGCGGGGGCAGGGGCTCACCGGGCTCTGGAGGATCATGGTCACCCGCTTCTTCTGCTCCATGAGGTTGAAGTCCTGGCGCAGGTCCCCCCCCCCGCCCCGCGCCCGCAGGAACTCGGCGCCGTCCTGGGGGGCGCAGCGGGGCCCGGGGCCGGGGGGCTCGGGCAGGGGCTCGGGGCTGGCGGCCGTGCTCATCCTGCGGGACGCGCGGCGTCACCCCCGGCACCCGCACCATGCCCCAAACACGGATTGGGAAGGAGCCACCGAGATACCCCACAGCTGCACCCCGCAGATAAGGCCGGGCGGCCCCGCCCTGCCCCGCGCCTGGCCCGGGGGTGACGAGTTGGCAGGTTGGGGACACCCGGGACGGGGGGGGGATCCCCTGCTGCCTGCACCGCCCGGCCTCGGTTACACCCCCTGAGGAACTGACAGCTGAGAGCGGGCACAGCTCAGCACAGTGATGGGCACAGAGAACGGGCAGCTCAGTGCATGTGCACTAACGAACTGTGGCTGAGAACGGGTGCAGCTCAATACACTGATGGGACCGACAGCTGAGAATGGGCACAGCTCAGTGCACTGGTGGGAACTGAGAATGGGAGCAGCCGCCAAGAACGGGAACCAATCGGGGCAGTGTGGGGACAGTGGCTGAGAATGGACCCAGCTCAGTGCACCGATGGAAGCTGAGAACAGGCAGCTCAGTGCACTGATGGGAGGAGCAGCAGCTGAGAATGGGCCCAGCACGGTGCACGGGTGGGAGCAGTGGCCACGAACGGGCACAGCTCAGTGCACTGATGGGAGCTGAGAACAGGCAGCTCGACGCATTGATGGAAGTGGCAGCCAAGAACAGTCACATCACTGAGGGCGGCAGCTGAGGACAGACACAGCTCAGTGCACCGATGGAAGCAGCAGCTGAGAACGGGCACAGCTCAGTGCATCACGGGAAGCTGAGAATGGACAGCCTGGCACACTGATGGGAGCAGTGGCTGAGAATGGGCACAACTCAGTGCACTCACTGATGGGCAGGGTGGTTGAGAACGCGCACAGCTCAGCACACTGCTGTGGGTGGCAGCTGGGAACGGACACAGCTCAGTGCACAGATGGGAGCTCAGAACCAGCCCATCTTTGTGCACCAATTGGAACAGCAGCTGAGAACGGGCAAAACTCAACGCACCGATGTGGGTGGTGGCCAAGAACGAGCACAGCTCGGTGCAGCAGTGGGGCAGGGGCTGAGAACCGGGACCACTTGTGCGGCAGTGGGAGCAGCTGCTGAGAACGGGCAGCTCAGCACACCCACGGGAGCTGCGAACCGACAGCTCAGCGCACCGATAGGCGCTGAGAACGGGCACAGCTCAATGCACCGATGGGAGCTGAGAACGGACACACCTCAGCACACCCACAGGCTCACCGCCGTGACCCCCACCGCGAATTGGGGTCACCCAGCACCGCGGGGCTGATGCTGCAGTGCCACCGCGTGTGTCAGGGTTCAACCAACCCCCCCACCCCGGGGACCCCCAAAACCCCAGCGCTGACCCCCCACCCCCCCAGGGCATCGTCACTGAAGTGCTTTGGGGGTCCTGCTGCCCAGGCACCCCCAAAGCACAGGGCGGGGCTGCTCCCCCAAATCGCGGAGGGTGACCCCCAAGCCCCCCCTCACTAGGTACGGAAGCAGAGCTCCCCCCCCGAAATTAGAGCCCCCCAAATTTCAGTGCTGGGTGCACACCTGGCTCAGCGGGAAGGGGGGACCTTGGCTGGGATAAAATGCGGGGGGGGGCCCGGTGCCCCCAGGCCGCAGAGCCTGAGCACCCCCAGGGGCCGGGGGGGGCTCTAAGGGCCCCCCCGCAAGCCTGGGGGGGGCTGTGGGTGGGGTAGGACCCCCTAAAGCTGCCCCCTCCCAGCATCCCCCCCCGCCGCCTCCGCCCTCGCCGCGCCCAGCGCCGCTGCGGCAGCCGCAGGGCGGGGGGGGAGCGGGAAAACCGGGATGGATTTGGGGGGGCTGCAGCATCGCCCCCCCCCCGGGGGG
>NW_020938058.1:8241-22298 GCF_003984885.1 Neopelma chrysocephalum
CCCCCCCCCCCGACACACCACGCGTGTCCCCGCACCTCCCCCCGCCCCGCCCTCCCCCCGGGCCCCCCCGAGAACCCAATCACTGCAAATAAACAAGGGGGGAAGCCCCCAAAACAGCGCCGGCACCCCGCGACATCCTTTTATTATGCAATTAATTGGGATTTATATTAATGATCATTAATCAGCCCTCACCTGGGGGGGAGGGGCAGCTAATTACTAATTACAATTTCATAGAGCAATTAATTACAGCTCTACCCCCCTCACCCCCCGCGTTTTAGGGGTGATGGACCCCTCCCCCCGCACCCCCACTTTTGGGGTGCTGGTTTCATGGGGTGCAGGGCTCTGGGACAGGAGTGCGACCCCAGGAATGGGGTCTGGAGCCTTGAACGTGGCCGTAGGGGGGGTCTCCCACGGGCCCCCCCGGAATTTTGGGGATGGCAGGAAAAGCCTTAAAAAAAAAAAGAAAAAAGGAAAAAGATTTTTTCGCACCTTTGGAATATTTTGGGGTAAAAGGTGCTTTGAAGCCCCCCCTGTTTATGTCGGTATAAACCAGGTGCCCCCCTGCCCATGCCCCCAGGTGCCCCCCAAGGGGCTCTGTCCCCCTCAGGTGTCCCCCCACCCTCCCAGGGTACCCCCACTCACCGTCCCCCTGCTCTCCTGCAGTGCCCCAGGGCAGGGGGGCAGGACAGAGGGTCCCCACGGGCATGGGGGGGCACTGCCAGGCCGGGTCTCAGGTGGCCCCCCCCGGTGGGACCCCCCCAGTGTCCCCCAACTGCTGCTCAGCATCAGCATCGAGCTGCTGGGAAAAGGGGAGTTAAAAAAATATATCAAAATATTTAAAAATATATTAAAATTTCCCCCCTTGGAAAAACAGCAGATCTCCCCCAATAACAACAACCCACCTCCCAATAATAATTCAATTAATTTTAATTATTAACTTAATTCCAACCTCAAAAACTTCAAGCAGGAAAATCCCCATCATCTCCCCAAACCTCACATTATAGGGGGCTTGGGGGTCAGTTTTGGGGTGTCCCACTTGTTAAGACTCAATTTATTTTTAAATATTAAATTAATACCAACCTGATAATTAAGAAGCAAATCCCCATCAACCCCCCCATCAAACCCCACATTTTAGGGATGGGCTGAAGGTCAGGGGTCAGTTTTGGGGTCCCCAGAGATGGGGGTGCCCCCCAACAACTTAAAAATAAACTGAGTTACTAATTCCAAGCTGAAAAATGCCAAGAAAACCCTCACCAGCCCCTCCAAACGCCCATGTTATGGGAGAGTTCGGGGATACAAAGTCAGTTTTGGGGCCCACCTGGCAGTCCATCAGTACTGGGATGTACTGGGGGGTTTGGGGTCAGTTTGGGGTGCCCACCTGGCAGTCCCTCAGCAGTTGGATGTACTGGAGGGTTTGGGGTCAGTTTTGGGGCCTACCTGGTAGTCCCTGAGCACTCCCCTGAGTAGGCAGATGTACTGGGGGATTTGGGGTCAGTTTTGGGGTCCACCTGGCAGTCCCTCAGCACTCCCCTCAGCAGCTGATGTACTGGGGGATTTGGGGTGAGTTTTGGGGTGCCCACCTGGCAGTCCCTGAGCACTCCCCTCAGCAGTTGGATGTACTGGGCCGCCGCCCGCAGCGTGTCGGCCTTGCTGGGCCTGCGGTCCCGCGGCACCAGCGGCACCAATGTCCGGAGCCGGGAGAAGCCGCTGTTCAGGTTCCGGATCTGGGGGACAGAGGGACCCCCAAGGGGGACCCAGTGAGAGACCGAGGGGTCACCCCTGGGGTGCACCAGGACCCCTGAGTTAGGCCAGGACCCCCCGGGGTTAAGCTCTGAAGCCCAAGATTAGACTGGGACCCTCACGGGATTTGACCGGGTTCAACAGGGTTGAACCCGACACCCCAGAACTAAATTGGGGTCCCTCCACAATTCAACCAAGAATTAAACCAGAATTAAACTTCATGATCGAACTGGACTCTCTGGAATCAAAGTGGGGCTCTCACAGAATTAAACTTGGCTCCCCAAGATTTAACTGGGGCCCTTCAGGATTGAACTGAGCCCTCCTAGAGTTAAACTGGAGTCTTTAAGATTAAACTGTAGCCCTTACAGGATTAAACTGGGTTCACTAGAATTACACTTGATCCCTCTAGAATTAAACTGGGGTCCCCAGCAATAAACTGGGGCCTTTCTAGAATTAAACTGGGTTCCCCAAGATTGAACTATGCCTCCCCACAGGATTAAACTGGGTCCTCCCAGAATTAAATGCCAGGATTAAACTAGGGCCTCCTAGAATTAAACTGGGACCCCAACATTAAACTTGCCCCTTCCATGACTGAACTGGGCTCCACTAGATTTAAACTGGGGTCTCCGGGATTACACTGCTGCCTTCAAACTGGGCTCTCCTAGAGCTGATCTGGGGTCCCCAAGATTAAACTAGGTCCTCTACAGGATTAAACTGTGCTCACCAGAATTCAACCTGGCCCTCCTGAAATTAAACTGGGACCTCAGAATTTAACTGGGGCCCTTTTAGAATTAAACTGCTTCCCACCCCCAGGATTAAACTGGGTCCTGGATTTACCCGGGCTCACCAGAATTAAACTGTGCCCTCCTAGAATTAAACCAGGTCCCACACAAATAAACTGGGACCCCTCCAGGATTAAACCAGGCTCCCCAGCATTAAACTAATCCCCTGCACCCCCAAACTAAACTGAGCCTTCTGGGATTAAACCGACCCCTCCAGGATCAAACTGGGCCACTCAGATTAAACTGAGTCCTCCTAAAATTGAACTGACCACCCGTGGATGAAACCAGACCCTCCTAAAATTTAACAGCCCTCCCACCCCCCACACCCCCCTCCGGATTAAGATGGGTTCCTCAGAACCAAACTCAGCCCTCCCAAAATTTAACTGGAGCCCCCCCAGGATTAAGCCAGGGCCCCTGCAGGAGCAAACTGGGCCCTCCTAAAATGTAACTGGGGTCCCTCAGGATCAAACCTGCCCCCCTCCCCAAATGCAAATCCCCCCCAGCCCCTCGCTGACACCCCCGGGGGGTCACTGCCGGTGCCCCCCGCTCGAGCAGCCCTGGGGCTCCCACCACGGTGGGACACAGCCCCCAGCCCCCCGGGGTGCGATCCTGGGGGGGCCAGCGGGGTCCTGGGGTCCCTCACCCTCTCTCTCTCCTTGGCGTTGGCCGCCTGCCGCCGCTCCAGCACCTCGGCCAGGTCGCCGGTGGGCTCGTACTCGCCCCGGGCCCCCCGGCGCAGGCGGGCGATGGGGGCAGAGCGGGGCAGGGGCCCGAACTGCCGGCTCAGCACCTCCTCCAGCACCTCGGGGGGCGGCGTGGGCTGCAGGACCCCCGGGGGATGAGGGACCCCCATGGGCAGTAGGACCCCTGAGGGATCAGGGACCTCTGAGGGATCAGGGACCTCCACGGGCTGCGAGATCTCCAAGGACTGAGGGACCTCTGAGGGTTGAGGGACCCCTGAGGGCTCAGGGACCCCCTCCAGCCCCTCCTCAGCTCCACCGGGCTCCCCCATCCTGGGAAGGGACCGATGCCGCACCTCGCAAGCTGACACCCAAAATGGGGGAAAGTGACCAAAACCAGGAGCCTTAAATAGCCCCGAGGCCAGCGAGGCTCAGGTGGGGCTCATCTGGGCCTGATGAGGGGCACAGGGCGGGGCAGGGGGTGCTCTGCCTGCACCTCTTCTCCACTCCCCCTCCCAGCCTGGGAGCCACAGAGCCCCGACCCCAGAAAGGCACCCCAAAACCATCCTGATCCCAAAAAGGCACCCCAAATCATCCTGGGGGACACTGGGGGACTGTGCAGAGATGGGCACTGGGATTCACTCCACAGGGAGAGATGGGTCGGTTTGAGAGGCCTCGTGTGTCCCCAGAGATGTGGGAAGCGCTTTTGGGTGGGGAGAAGAGAACTATGAGGATTAATAACACGAGGGCTGGCTCGGTAGATGGCAGTGTTAGTCCCTGCCGTGCTGGAAAACTGAGGGAGGCTGGAAAAAAAAAAAAAAAAAGGGAAAATCTCCCCTTTTCCCCCCAAAACTGAAGCCAGGTCACCCTGGGTTATTCACTGTGGAGGGAATCTCACCCCAGTCCCACCACTGGGATGGATTCCCCCTCCCCTCTGGTGTTTTCATGGGGAAAAGCCCTCCAAGGGGACTCATCCTGCTTTTCTGGGGGATTTGAGGGCTCCAGAGAGGAGTGGGTGCTCTGTGGGGGTGGGGGGGGCATGGACGTGTTCCCCCATGGAGGGTTGGGGCTGCTGTGCCTCAGTTTCCCCAAACCTGGAAGCACCTGAGGGACATTCCCAGCTGTTCCAGGATCCTGGAAATTTATTCTGTGTCCGTAGGAAGAGCAAAGGTGGGAAGCAAATTGTAAAGAACCCCCTTAATGGCCACAAAATGAGCCTCCGAGGCACCTGGAAGTTAATTGAGGTTTTAACTAGAACCTGAAAAAACCCAATTTCCCCCTCTTTAATGCTCTTTAATGAGCTTCCCTATCCCACAGCCGGCTCTGGATAATCCCATTATTCCTGCCCCAATCTGGGCATAATTTCAAGATCTGACAAATTGATCCAAGGTGTGAAGTCACCCCAAAATGGGTCTGTGCCCCGGTGCTCACCTGGATTCACCTGTGGGAGCATCCAGAGGGAACTGGGAGGGTTGAATCTCCCCAGTTGGGGTTTGCTCCTTCTCTGTGTCCAGAAAAGCTGGGAAATGCTCCAGGTTGGATGGATGAAGATTAAATATTGAGGGGAAAAGTCAGGAGCAGGAGATGGAAAAGGGCCTGCTGGAAATGGGGTTTGCAGGGGATGTGCCCCAAGGGGGAACAAGTGGAACTGGGGGGAAAGGAATGGGGAGTCACAGTTATTTGGGATCAGGATTATTGGGGGTCATGGCTATGAGGGACCCAATTCTTTAGGGGTCACAGTAATTTGGGGGCCAGGGTTATTAGGGACCACATTTTTTAGGGGTCATTTTTTTTAGGGGTCACAGTTATTAGGGACCACGGTTATTAGGGACCACATTTTTTAGAGGTCACAGTTATTAGGTTTTGGGGCTATTAGAGGTCACAGTTATTAGGGCTCCTAGTTGTTAGGGACCATGGGTTTTAGGGCTCACTGTTTTTAGGGATCACTATTATTAGGGACCATGTCTTTTAGGGCTCATTTCTAGGGGTCACAGTTATGAAGGACCATGGGTTTTAGGGGTGATAGTTATTGGGGATCACAGTTATTAGGGTTTGGGGTTGTTAAGGGTCACAGTGATTAGAGACTGTGATTTTAAGGGATCAGGGTTATTAGTGGTTATGGTTATTAGGAACCACAGTTTATTAAGGGTCATAGTTTTTAAGGACCGTGCTTTTTAGGGGTCACAGTTATTAGGGACCACATTTTTTAGGGATTTTTTTTTTAGGGGTCACAGTTATGAGGGGTCAGGGTAATTAGGGTTCACCATTATTAGGGACCTCATTTTTCAGGGATCACAGTTATTAGGGGTAAGGGTTATTAAGGACCATGTTTTTTAGGGATCATAGTTACTAAGGGTCAGAATTATTAGGAACCTCATTTTATACAGCTCATGCTTTTTAGGGGGCAAAATTATCAGGAGTCAGAGTTATGAGGAGTCACACTTAGGAACAGGAGCTTGGGAAGGGCTGAATTCCTGTAAAACAGCGTCCCAGCAGTCTGGGGGTGGTTTGAGCCCCCAGGAATGCTGCTTTCCAAACTTTCAGGCTCAGTTATGCCTCTCATTTTCTGTCTCTGAGCGTGGCCAGAGCAGGAGCCAGGTCCCAGTGCCCCATCCCAGAACGGTGCCCAAATCCAGGTGTCTCCACCCCTTTGGTGTCACCCCATCCCACCCACCCCGGGGCTGTTGGGATCTGACATTTCCCAGTGTCACAAGACTGGAAAAACAACCCATTGGTGTCCAGTTACAGGGGGTGGATTAGGGTGGGAAGGTCAGGGAAGGGGGACAGTGCCAGGGCTGATCTGGGCCTGGGGCAGCTGTTGGCACAGGATTAAACCTCAATCTTTCCTGGCATGGTCCCAGATGTCTAGGAAGTGGCCGGTCCGTGCCAGAGCCGCCGGCCTTGTGCCGGCTCTGCGGTGCCCAGATCCCAGCCAGGGGTGCAGAGAATGGGAATAAAACACTCTGAGGGGGTTTATGGAGCCGTGGCATCACCTCCGGCCACTTCCACGTATCCAGCCTCCTCCTTGTGCTGCCAAACATATCCCAAGACACTCACTCTCCTGGGAAGCTGCACCCTGCATTTCCTGGCATCATTCACAACCTGGTCCCTGAGCTCTCCAAGGGTCGAGCCTGGCTTGGCATTGGGACCCCCATCCCACTTCCAGTGGGTTCCAGAGGCCTGGGGGTGGGTTTGTAAGATGCCAGTGTTGGGAAATGCGGGAGAGAGAGTATCCATATGGACAGGAAGGCTCCTGGAAAGCTTTTATCCTGCCATTAAAGCCATGAAATCCTCTCTCATGCTGCCATTGATGCTGTGGGTGACATCAGGATCCCCATATCCCAAGTACCTTGTCTTTTTCAAATATCCCGGTGGGAGGGAGAGATCTGTCCTGCTGAGCTTTCCCAGCTCACGCAGAAATTTGAAGGAATATTTGAGAGGGAAATCCGGAGGCTGCGTTTGTATCCAGCCCCGGGGTTGATGCTGTGGGATGTGCAGGTGGGTGGGTTCCCAGTGCGACGCCCAGGGGGCTGGGGAACATCCCGGGGAAATCGCCATCCTGCTGCATCCCAACCTGCTGCATCCCGGCCAACCGCTCCTCCATCCCCTCCTTATAAAGGGATTATTTATCCCCCCTTTGTAAGGAGAGGCAGGGGGTGGGGCACCGGGAGGTGGGGATTGTCCCCGGCCACCCACCGAGATTCCCGGGAGTCCCACGCTGGGAAGGGGCAGGTCTCGCCCCTGCCGTGCCGGGATTATCCATGAGGCGGGAGAGACAATAGGATTTATGAGCGCGGTGAGGATTCCAGCAGGGACGGCCGGGCTGTGGGGCTCAGCATCCCTTGGATCCCTTCGACCCCACCCATTATTCCGGTGGGATCCTAAACAATCCTGGCTCGGTTAAATCAAAATAATAACTAAAATCCTGCTGGGATTGGTGGGAGGGAGCAAATCTGGGACACGCAGCGATGCCCCCACTCCACATCTCCCACCACCCAGTGCTCGCGGTTCGCTGATTTTCCCGATCCTGGAGATTCCCGAGAGGTGGATGGCGGAGCCGGTGCTGCTCCCGGCCGCGGTCGGAGCGGGATAACAAAGGTGGCTCTGTCCTTCCCGGGTGAAGGAGCCTTTGTACGAGCCGTGGGCGGCGGAGGGAGGATCCCAGCCTGGAGCAGCCGGAGTTTTCCCCGTCGGAGCGCAGAGGAATTTTTGGAGATAAAAGAAGTTTCCGCTGGATGAAGGCGCTGCCAAACCCCCCGCACGAGGCAGGTGGGTGGGGGGCAGCTGGGGGGGAGCCGGGGCTGCGTGTCCTGGGGTCCGGATGAGTCCTGGGATGGGATGGGATGGGATGGGGACGGGTAGGGACGGGGACAAGGGTGGGGCTTGGGTTGGGAGGGGAAAGGGGATGGGGATGAGATGAGGACAGGAAACAGGATGGGGACAGGGATGGAGATGGGGATGGGGATGAGATGGGGACAGGGATCAGCACAGAGATTTGGACAGGGATGGGAAGGGGAATGGGGATGAGATGGAACCAAGGCAGGCATGGGGACAGGGATGAGGATGAAGACAGGGACAGGGATGAGGATGGGGATGGGACAGGGATCAGGACAGGGGTGGTGACAGGGATGGGGATGGGATAAGAACAGGATAGGGACAGGAACCAGGATGGAGATGGGGATAGGGATGAGAACAGGAACAGGGATGAGGACAGTGATATGGGATAGAGACAGGGAACAGGATGTGGACAGGGATGGTGTCAGGGATGGGGATGGGAACACGAACAGGACGGGGATGAGATGGAACTAAGGCAAGGATGGGGACAGGGATGAGGATGAGGACAGAGACAAGGATGAGGATGGAGATGGTGACAGGGATGGAGAAGAGGATGGGAATGGGATGAGGACAGGGATGGGATGGGGGTAGGATGGGGATGAGACAGGGATAGGGACCAAGACAGGGATGGTGGCAGGGGTGGGGATGGGGACAGGATTGAGATGGGGATGGGGATGGAGAAGAGGACAGGGAAGGGAAGGGAATGGGAATGGGATTGGAACAGGGATGGGATAGGGACAGGAATGGGATAGGGACAGGACCAGGATGCAGACAGGGATGGGATGGGGATGGGAATAGGACTGAGACAGGGATGACGATAGGGATAGGGGTGGGGATGAGGACAGGGATGGAGCTGGGGCCAGGGCTCAGCTCTGTCTCGCCCCTCCCAGCCCGTGCAGCACCTGACCAAGGGCCAGGGCTGAGCTCAGTGCCCAGACTAAGATTTAGGGCTGGGTTTAACATTCAGCCCAGCCAGGCGGTGCCTGAGCCCAACCCAGAGCCCCCAAATCCGAGCCTTGCCTCTTATCTCAAACCCATCCCTGCCTGTGATGGGGCAACCTGGGGCTGCAGCTCCATCTGCCTCATCCCTGACAGCAATTCCTGCCTTTCCTGTCCCGGGTAACCCTCCAGCACTGGCTGCTGGTGCTGCTGAGCCCTCCGAGCTGGATAATCTCTGATAGAATTAATAAATACATCAACCTTAAACCTCTTTGCCTGGCAGCTCCTCTTCAGTGGCAGGAGAGGGCCCTGCGTGTCCATGGTCACGTAGGGATGGACCCACGGGAGCCACGGAGCCACAGGGTGGGGGAGGAGCCAGGCAGCTCTTTTCCCCTTCTTTTATCCCCCATCTGCATTTTTTGGGATTCTCTAGGACTCCCAAAGCTCTACCTGAGTGAAGGAGCAGCTGCTGCTGCCGTGGCAGATGCCACAGATCCCATTAAGCCCTTTGCTGGGTCAGATCCATGCGGGGGGCCACGTGTCCCTGTGCCACGTGTGCGCTCACACGCAGCACACACGTGCACACGCATGATGTGTTCCCAGGACTTCCAGCCCCTCTGGACACACCCAGCCCACCCCAGCAGGCGTTTCCCCATTTTATTTCCCCTCTCCCAGGAAAAAGGAGAGAGGATTCATTGTAAAACTCTCTGCACTGAAATTTGGGCTGGGGGCAGGCGAGGTCACCCCCCACGGGGACAGAGCGATGCGGGGTCACCCGTGGGCTGATCCGTGATCCAGCCCTTCCTTGTTTCCATGCCAAGGGGTTCGGCACACAGGGATGCTCCGTGGGGGGGCTGGTGCAGGGCAGGAGGAGCCCAAACCTGCCACAGAGCATCTCATCCCAGACAGCTCCGTCAGCCTCATCCCACAGCTCCGGGATTACGCCGGTGCCGTTCCAATCCCATCCCCATCCGCGGTGCCCAGCCAATGACCTCGGCGCTGGCACGCAGGGCCTTCCTCCGCGGGGATCAGAGGTGATAAAGCTCTCCCAGACCCGGCTCGGCACGGCGAGCTCCCAGTCCTGGCAGACCACGGATGCTCCAAGGATGACGTCCATGCACGCGGAGAACGGGATGGACAATGAAGTCTTCACCCAGGTAAGGGGATTTTCTCCCTGGATTTGGGATTCTGGGGGGTTTATGCTCCTTGTACCTGGATAAGGAGCTGTAACGGATGCAGCACAAAGGGATGGGAGTGGAAGGGGAGCAACTGTGGGTGCCAAGAGATCATGGGATGGATGCTGGGGAATAACTGATGGGAGAGTGGAGGGGAGCTATTTCCCAAAGCTCCAGCTCTGAGCCAGGTGAGGTGATGTTGGAGCAAGACAGGACGTAATATTTGGGGTGTCTTTCTGCCTGCCGGAGTGAATTGATGGAAACATATTTGATGGTGAACTTTGAGCCATTATCATCCCAGCAGGGAGAGAGGGAGATGCTGCCTGTGGTGAGCAAGGGTCCCAGGAGAGCCCAGCTCTGCTCGTGTATCCTGGAGAGAGCTCCAGGCTGGGCTCAGGGATCGCTCTGGACTTGGGGGATCAGAGGATTCAGTCCTTCCCTGCCCACCAGCAGTGCCATGGCTTTCAGCTGGGGTTTTGGAGAGGCAGGAGGTGGGTTCCCAGCCTCTCACTCCCTCGCTGGCTCTTCCCAGCGCCTCACCCAGACTCCAGGGATGGGCTGGGAGTCACATCCCCCCGCACGTGGCTCTGCTGTGGCGATGTGGCCGCTGTCCCTGCTGCGCAGTGGCTCTCCCAGGACACCACAGGGCTGCAGGGTGGGATCCTGCCACAGCCTCGCACTTGGGACTTCCTTCAACCTGAGTTCTGGGTTATTTCCTCTGATCGTCCGTGCTGGGTGGGAAGGATTTCGCAGGAGTCGGCGCAGGCTGGATGTGGCCGTGACACGGGGCCATCCTGTGGTGGTGGCAGGGTTCTCCCCCTCCCGGCACAGGGATGGGACCCCTGGGGAGCAGCTTGCTCACACCCGGAGTGCCAGGAGGAAGGATGAGGTATCCCATGGAGGAAGCAAGGAAAAACCCCCTGGCACCGAGCATCCCCTGCCCGGTCCCGCTCTGGTTTGGTGGCACCAGGGACGTGGTGTGTCCCATGCCGTGGGACATGGTGGTGGCCATGGAAAGTGCCCCAGGGATGCAGGAGAAACCTCCCCTTTCCGCCGCGATTGGGAAAGTGCCGCACGCGGGAGTTGCTCATCCCCGGGTGGAGTGACTCAGGGTCCTGTGTCCTGACTGGGACTTTTGACCTTGGAGCTGTGCCAGGCTTTGTGGCACCTGACACAGCCCTTCTGGGATACGGGATGGGCCTTAGCTTTCCCTGCATTTGGCCATGCTGGTTTTTGGGGACACCATCCCTCCTGCCAGAGCTCCTGCCAGCTCTGACATCCTCTCCAGGGTTTGGGGACTAAACTGGGACATTGGGGACCTTGCTGGAATGTTGGGGATGGTGCGGGGCCAAACACCTCTCCCCGTGGTGTCACAGGACTGATCCTGGGGCTCTCCGTGCTGGTCCCATGAGGAATCTGATGTCCTCTTGGGCCAGGAGATATTTGATGGAGCTGGCGGGCTCTGACAGCGGAACAAGCTGACATTGCCCCGAGGGAGGTCTGGGCAGGCCAACGTCATCCTTGTGGCGCAGTGATTTGGGAGGAGGCAGCAGGGCAGGCAGGGTGGGAGCTGGGCATGGAGGGGGAAAACAGGACGTGCCAGTGTTGAGGGTCCCACCAGAAAATCCTCCTGGGCAGAAGAGGTTGCTCAGGGATGGAGATGATCCCAAGATCAAGGGTGACCACCACCAGTGGAGGTTGGCCACCACCAGTGGAGGGTGACCACTGCCATCAGAGAGGGACCACTGCCAGTGAAGGGTGACCAGCAGTCCAGGATGGCCATCACCAGTCAAGGATGGCCATCACCAGTGGGGGGTGACCATCACCCCCAGTCCTCCCTTGGCAGAGGTCCAGTGACCCCTGTGCCCACTCACACATCACCCACTTACACCCATTGCCGGGTGCCACTTCCTGGCCAAACCCCCTTTGGATTCCTCCTGGATGGTGGCCCCAGTGGCTTTGAGGGTGGTGCAGGGTTGGGGGAGCGAGGGAAGAGCCAGAGCAGTGTGCTGGTGACACGTGAGGACGCTAAAATTAGGCGGCTCCAGCTAATCTAATTTAATCTCCCCTTTTCCGTCCGTTCCATGGAGATTAGCCTGGTGTGTGAGGTGGGAATCCAGGCTGCAGGAACTGGGGCAGCCCAGCCCAGGGACACCCACTCTGACCCCCAGGGAAATCCCTGCAGCTGTTCTGGGGAGGGCTGGATGTGGGGAGTGACCGTGGGTGCAGCTGGAGGTTTGGGCTGGGAGTCGCTCCAGGGTTGTCAGACCTGCAGAGAAGCAGCAGTAGGATGGATGGATGGATTCCCACCACCCCCAGCACGGACAGGGCATAACCCTCCCCCTTCCTCCCCCTCCATGGTGCAGTTTGGGACGGGCGAATCCCCTCCCTCTCTGCAGAGCTGGGGAAGGGCTGTTTCACCCGGCTCAGCCCAAGGTCACGCGCTCGTCCTGCGGCTGCCGAAGAAAGAAAAGTTCTCCGACCGGTTTTCTATTCCTGGCCCCGTGCGAGGGCTGGGTCCGGCCCAGCTCCAGGTTTCCAGTGTGTTGGGTGACAGGGCAGAGTCAATAACTGGTCACCGGTGTCACCCCGCTGCCGATGGGTTCGTGGGGACGTGTGTCTCCATGGCCCTGTCCAATGAGCCCTCACTGGAAACTATGTGGAGCAGCGACGGAGTGATGAATCACGGGGCAGGTGATCCCAGATGAGTTCATGCCTCTCCTGGAGCAGCTCCAGCCCCAGGATCATCCCGGTTGCTCCATGCTTGGATGTGCCCAGTTCCTCTATCCCCATCCCTGCTCGTGCCTCAGTTTCCCCACTGTAGAAGTGGGATATGACCCTCGCCAGGTTTCCCAAGCTCTCCTGGGGGTCCCCAGGAGCAGCGTGCTCCGGAGGGCTTTGCCCTGGGCTGTGGGGCAGGTTGGTCCCAGGACTCCAGGATGCGCCATCCCTGCTTCAGCCACTGGGCATGGCCCTTCCTCACATCCAACATTGTCATTACTGCACCACTCGTCCTTAAGGAATCACATTAGAGGAATTAGAGCCGGTTGTAGCTTCAATCCCTGCAATCAGCCGCTTCCTTTTCCTAAGGAATGTGGCATTAAATGCTGATAGATTATTACAAGCCCACACAGAGCTGGGAAGCAGCTGGGACAGCCCGAAAAGGTTTCCATTTGGAGCTTTATTCCATGAAAGGAATTCCAAAACCTGCTGAAAAACCCCATTTCAAATTTAAAAAAAACGACTTTATTTAGAGGAACAGGTTGAGTGGAGCCCGGCTCCTCCTGCCTTTTCCCGACTAGGGCATTATCTGGCAAATCAGTGGAGTCTTGGGGAATATTCTCCCTGAATAAACTGATTTTACGGGACAGAAGGATGAGACAGAGCCCTCATTTTGCACAAACAGTCGCTTCCTTCATGCAGCCGGGCCGGCAGCAGATGGGGAAGGCAGACAGATGTGCCCGGCTATTTTTAGGCTCAAACGCTGCTTTAATTTCAACTTAACCACAGACAATTTGGGTTTTTAGGGGGAAAAAAAAAAGCTGGATGAGAGGGTGAGTTGAAGCATAGGGGCAGCTACAGGGATTAATGGAATATCCTGAGTTGGAAGGGTTCCACAAGGATCAGTGAGTCCAAATCCTAAAAAGCACCAGGTCATGATGTGGGCATTTGACTGGAACACTGGACAGACTCAGGGTGGATCCGGTGACACTGGATCCTCCAGGAAAAGGTGTCTGGAAGCAGGATTTTCTCAGCTCTGGCTTTGGTTGCTTCTCCCCCCCTTGCCTTTGAAACAGAGTTACAATTCCCTGAAAAAAAACACCAAAATGATGTAAACGACCAAGTAGAAAGGGCTCTGAGAGGGTTGAAGGCGTGAAGAGCCGGCGCTGCTCGGAACTGGTTGGGAAAGCGGCAGGAGCAGGCAGACGGGTTGGGTAACTCCTGCCCCGGTCCTGCTGGGACCGGCTCTGCTGGGAGCGGGGAGCGGGAGCCGCTCCGGAGGGCCAGGACGTGCCGCGGCACTCGTAGGGCTCCGGGCCACCGACGCCCGGCCGCGGCCCGTGGATTCCCAGATGGAGCCGGGATGGAGCCGGGACGGAGGCGAGGAGCAAGGCGGGATGGTGGAGGCAGGTCCCGGCCCCAGCGATGCTCCCCGGGGCCTTTGGGGCGCGGCGGCGACCCCCCGGCACCCCCTCCCCGCGCAGGGGCGGCGGGACACGCGAGCGCCGCGGGCCGCGGGTGATGGATGTGACCTGACGGGTGCACAGCGCCGAGCACGTTCACACGCATGTGATGGAACACGCGGGGGGAGCGCGGCACACGCGGCGCCCATGGCGGCGGCGGCGGCGGGCACGGACACACGGACACACGGACACACGGGCACACGGACACACGGACACACGGGC
>NW_020938058.1:22398-22616 GCF_003984885.1 Neopelma chrysocephalum
GACACACGGGCACACGGACACACGGACACACGGGCTGCGGGCACACGGGCTGCGGGCACACGCCTGCACACACGCGGGGGCACCCCCAGTGCGGCACAGGCCCCCCGTGCACCCCGAGTGCACCCCCAGTGCACCCCCAGTGTGCCCCCAGTGCACCCCCCGTGCAGCACAGACCCCCCAGTGTACCCCCAGTGTATCCCCAGTATACCACCCCAGTG
>NW_020938058.1:27616-53093 GCF_003984885.1 Neopelma chrysocephalum
GGGGAAGCTCCTCAATGAGCCCCATTGGCGCGGGGAGCGCGCGGCTGCCGGGGCCGCTCCGCACCTCCGCTCCGCACCCTCCGCGCCCGCCATGATCGCATCCCACCTCCTCGCATACTTCTTCACCGAGCTCAACCATGACCAGGCGCAGAAGGTGAGCGGGGCGCGGGGCGAAGCGCGGGGAGCTGAGGAGGGGGAGAGGATGGGGAGGGGGGAAAAGCGAGGGAAAAAATGGAGAGGGGCTAAAGGCGAAAAGGGAAAAGTGGAAAGGGAAAAGGGAGGAGAAGGGAAAGGGGGGAAAAAAGGGAGAAAGGGGGAGAGAGGGGGAAAGAAAGGAAAGAAAAGTTGAAAAAAGGGTAGGGAAAAGTTGTTAAAAAAAAAAGGAAGGAGGGAAAGAGACGGGGGGAGTGAAAAGGGAAAAGGAAAAAGGAAAAGAGAAGGGAGAAAAAAGGGAGAAGGGAAAAAAGGGGAAGAGGAAAAAGAATGAAGGGGAAAGGAGAGGGGGGAAAAGTTAAAAAAAAAAAAGAAAAGAAAAGAAAGGAGGGGAAAGGTGGGAGGAAAGAAGAAAAAAGGAAAAAAGGGAAAAAGGGGAAAAGGAGAGGAAAAGAGTAAAAGGAGGGAAAAGAAGGAGGGAAAAGTTAACAAAAAAAGTAAACGGGAAAAAAAAAGAAAAAAGGAAAAAGGGAAAAAAGACAAAAGCATTAAAAAGGGGAAGAGGAGGCACAGGGGCTCGGGAGCGAAGGGGAACCGGGGCGCAGCGGGCCGGGGGGGCGGGCGGAGGCCCCGGCGCTGCCCGGCCGGGGCCGCGTGCGGTACGTGCTCGGCTGCGGGACCCCGCGTGGCCGGGCGGGCGCAGGGGGAGGAGGGGGAGAGCAGCAGCAGCAGGAGGAGGAGGAGGAGGAGGAGGAGGAGGAGGAGAAGGGGGGGGATCTCTGTGCCTCTCCCCCGCCGGAGCCGCGACCCCCGCGGCCGCCGCTCGCAGCACGTGTCGCCGCTTCCCGCCCGCGCGGAGCGGCCGCGGAGCATCCCCGGAGCCGCTGCCCCCGCTCCGCCCCGTGCCGAGCTCCGAGCCGAGGCCCCCGCGGCGAGCGGGGTCAGCCCGGGGCACGAGCCCGGCGGTGGCGTTGGCACCTCGGGTCCCCTCGCCCGCGCTGTGCCCCCCGCGCCGGACCGCGTGTGTGCCCCCCATCCCTGCACTGACAGCGATGGAAAACCCCTTCCTGCCTCCCCATCCCTTCATCTCGGGGTCTTGAACCCTTAATTTTGGGGGCCCGAACTCCCCGAGCCTGTTCCCAGACCGCAACCCCGAGCGGCAGCGTCCCGTTGGGATGCACGGAGAGTTCACGGAGTGTTCGTCACCCCCAATTCCCGAGCTCAGGCACTGGAAAAGCGCAAGTGTTCCTGCTCTCCTATGGCTCGCGGGGTAGCCGGCCTTTGTCTGGCCAGGACAGCGCTTAGACTGGGCTTAATAAATTATTCCTGGAAAAAAATGCTGGACGGGAGAGTGTGCTGAGGGTCGGGCTCTTCCCGCAGGGCTCCACCGGCATTTGGGACATCTGGGAATAGGGCAGAGAGGGCTTCGGCTGTGATTCCTGAGGTCGGGAAGTGGTCAGGATTTGCTGATTTGAGTGTGAGGGGGTCGGGATTTGCAAATGTTGCCATAAAAAAAGGAGGAAAATGCTTAGAGAGCCCTCGGATAACCCTGGAGACGCCACCGGGGGAAGTGAAACTCGCCACGTTGGCCCTTCGTGGGCGCTGAATAGGAAGGAAAACAAGGCAGAACATTAAAAAAAACCAACCCCAACCTAAACAAAGTGCAGGGAAAACTTCCCAACGCAAAACTATCCTTAAGGAAATATGGGCTCGGCTTCTCCCTCTGCTCGCCAGTGGCCCCGGGGTTGTGCAACAGCCAAATCCACGGGAAGGGATTGTGTAACCCGACGGCAGAAATAGGCCAGCGGCAGAGCCCGGCTCCCGGCTCCAGGCTGCTCACGCCTTCCTTATCGGGAACTGGGAATAATGGAGAGGGAGGGCTTGGACGAAGGAATTCGGCTTCGTTACCCAGCGAGAAAAGGGTGTGCAGAGCCTGGGGGACCGGCTTCACTTCCCTCCCGGCTCCAAAACGGTTGTTGAGATGGGAGGGAGGAAAAAACCATCCAGGAGCCGCCGGTGTGAGCTCGGGATGCTGTGGGAGACAGCGCTGCCCTCCCAGCCGCCTCCACAACTGGATTTCTCTGGGATATTTTTAAACAAATTCCTGTGAATCCTCCCGGTGAGGCAAAGCTGGGAGGGAGCACGGAGCTCAGCTCGGCTCAGGGAGAGGGCAGAGGGGGGAGCAGCCAGCTGTCCAACCTGGCTGCTTCCACCAGGGACGTACAAAGTATTCCTGATTTATAAATCTTCCCAGGCAAGGTGGGGGTTCCCCAGCACAGGGAGTTGTAGGGGGTGAAATTCTTGGAAAGCTGCGATTTATTTGGTTGGGTCTTTTTATCAAACCCAGAATTTGAGACTATATTTGGGGGAAAAATTGCGGGTGGAAGCCTAGGATGTGTTTTCCCTTTGGATCAGGCAAAAAAGGGGCTCGACTGGGGGAAGAAAGTGCCTTTTCCAACATCTGTGGTTTGTGTCCTGCTCAAGGCCTTGAAAATAGCCTCAATAATAGGATTTTTCTTCCCGTTCTTGCCACGGAGCAGCTTTACCTGCTCCCCTGCCCACCCTGGGGGGATGTTACCTACATCCCCAACACCTCCTGCCCTTTTCCTGGCTGGAAAGTGGGTTGTCTGGACTTATCTAACCCCCAAGGGATTGTGCAAACTTTAATTAACCTCAGCAGCGTCCTTTGAGATCCCGGCTTGAAAGTTTGCCGCTGCTGAACCGCGTTCCCTTGGGATGTGCCGGCTCACACTGGGCTTCCTGGTCCCTCAACCTCATCCTGTCATGCAACAGGAGTGGGAGTCGAGCGTCTCCTATTCCTCATCCCTCCTTCAAAAGAGGGAAACACTGGCAATGGGGTTAATTTTCCTGGATTTGTGGCTGTTTCCAAGCAGGGGCAGGTTTTCCTTGTTTTGTTTTTGGGTTTTTTGTTTTGTTTTTGGGTTGTTTTTTTTTTTTTTTTTTTTTTAATTTTATTTTTCCTTTGCCAAGGGATTAGTTTTATCCAGCTGATTCCTCCCTGGCTGCCTCTGTGGCTGTGGGAGCGGCACCCATGGCAAATTCCTGGAAAACCAACTTAACAACTTCCCTTAAGGCTGCCAAGGTCGGTGTCAGGACTTCGCACCTTTGGGAAGTTGCCTGGTGTCCCCTCACTCCTCCCTCCCTCACCAGAACTGCCCAGCCTCAGTTTTCCCTCCACAGTGGGATGCTCCCAGCAACCAAAGGGGGATTCTTGGCACCAGCAAGGCCTTCCCATCCAGCATCCGAGCGGAATGCTGCTCTGATCCCTGCCCTGGAGACCTTCGGGGTTTAAAACAGGGGAGGAGCAGGACGTGCGGGCAGGGAGGTGCCTCGAGGGCCGGTGGGAGCCGGGAGCAGTTGGGTGTCTCCAAGTCCAGAGCGGGAAACCAGAGTGTTTTCCTGGTTCAAGTGGGTTTTTGTGGGGCTGTGGAGCAGTGGGGTCACCCAAGAACGGGTCGGCGGATGCTCCACCGCGTGACTTCCTCGGCGGGGGTGCCCGGCTCCTCCTCCGGCGGGGATTCAGCTGCCGGCCCGGGGGTGAGGGTGAGGATGGGAGGAACCGGCCGAGCAGGAAACATCTGACTCACTCAGCTCGAGATGACTCCGGGCGTGTGTCATCCGAGGCTCGGCCCTGGTGGGGAGGGCACGTGGGGCTGGATGCGGCGCGGAGAAGCCGAAGGACGTGGGTGCCATTGGGGTCAGGGCTGGGGGAGGGTGGGTGCAGCCCAGCATCACCCCTGTGTCACCCACGGGAACCCGGGGAAGGGGACGAGCCAGTTCCCTGCGCTGAGTCACCCGGGGTGGGAAACCCGGGGCAGGGATGGGCAGCGCTGGTGTGCAGAGGGCAGGGACCGAGGACGTGGCACAGGGTCTGTCCTGGGGCAGGGAACAAACCCTGCCCAGCGCTGGACGCCTTCACCCTGCAGCCTCTGCTGCTCCCTCTGCCTCGGTTTCCCCGGATTCATCACATCCCACCGCAGATCCGGGATGGGAGCACAGCTGGTGCTCACACAGCATCCCCTGCTCAGAGAAGCACAGAGGGAGTCAGCATTCCCTAAAACTTCAGGGGTTCCTGCAAAACAGCATGTTTTAAGTTAAAAACTGTGACAGGGAGGGAAGTAATTTAAAGAAAAGATAATTCCCAGGAAAAATGTCCCTGGAGGGAGGATTGACAGCACACACGGTGGGTTTGAGGTTCTCCAGCCTTCCCCAAACTTGAACGCCACTCCATTGTTCTCACACACGACAAATGTTTGGCTTTGCTGCCAAAAAGGAAAAGAATTCAGTCCATAAACCAGCCAACTTCTCCCAGTGTTCTGCTTTTACTTAAGACTCTGCCTGAGTGAGGCACATCCAGCTGACAAATCCAGCGGGGAGGTGCCGGGGGTTGGGCACACGTGCTCCCGCTCCGGCTCTTGGCAGGCACGTGCCTTTGGGAAAGAATTCAGAGTAAAATTAAAACTAAAAGCAAGCAGCTTCCCCTTCCTGGAGCCTGGGATCATTAACGGGAAAGATGTACCAGAGACCTTATTGCATGAGAACAAACCTCCCCGGGCTCTTCCCCTTCTCGGGGACACTGGCGGGGCAGGAAATGGTTGCGCGGTGCCGGAAGCGCCGTCACGCCGCATTTCCATCATCACCCACAGCAATCCTGCCCTGGCTCCCCCTGGGCCCCCCTGGGCCCCCCCCAGCACCCATGTAAAGTAAACAACAAGTAAACCAAGGAATTTAGAGAATCATGGAATGGTTTGGGTTGGAAGAAACCTTGAAGCCCATCCAGTGCCACCCCTTGCCATGGGCAGGGACACCTTCCACTAGCCCAGGTTGCTCCAAGCCCCGTCCAGCCTGGCCTTGGACACTTCCAGGGATGGGGCAGCCACAGCTTCTCTGGGGAACCTGTGCCAGGGCCTCCCCACCCTCCAGCCAGGAATTCCTTCCCGATATCCCATCTATCCCACCCTTTGTCAATGTGAAGCCATTGTCTCTTGTCCTGTCATTCCAGGCCCTTGTCCAAGTCCCTCTCAGCTTTCTTGGGCCTCTTTAGGCACAGGAAGATGCTCTAAGTTCTCCCCCGAGTCTTCCCTTCTCCAGGCTGAACACTGCCTGCTCCTTTCCATGGATAGTGGCATTGAATTGGAATTAAGTTATTCACAGACTAATTAATATTTCCACAGCACAGACCCCTTGGGGTCCAGCACCTGATTAAGAGGAGTCTTGATGTGTAAAACACCATCCAGCCACGATGCTGCTACCAGAGCTGTGAGTTTCCAAAGCCAAAGCTGATTGTTGGGTTGCTTTAAGCTCACCTTGGCTCAGCTCAGCTCGGCTCAGCTCAGCTCACACAGCAACAAAAATTGGGCAACTCGAGGTTTCTTCAGCTGCAGGACGGGCAGACCTTTCCTGGGGTGTCTGTGCAGCTGGGATGGGCGACTTCTCCAGCATCTGGCCTGGAAACGAGCTGAGCCTTGGAGACAGCCCTGAGCCAGGAGATAGGGATTCGCTGGGTTTTGGTCCCAAAATGTGGCATCGAGCTCGTTACAGAGCAGCAGCTCCGTGATCCGGTGCTTCAACACAATGTCCTGGGCTGGAGCACACCCAGCACCTCCCAGCCTCCATCCCTTCCCTCTGCCTTCAGTTTGTTTAGATTTCCTTCAGGAAACACTATTAGTCAGGCTGAAAGCTTTCCAGAAATTCAATTGCCCTGTCCTGGATCCTAACCTAGTGACTTTATTTGTTTGGAATTGGCAATCCAACCCAAACTGTTCCATGAGCTTCAAAAACAATAAACAACTGAGAGGGTGTTTTTGTTTTGAAAGATGCTGTGGCTCTGGTGCTGCAGGCTGAACTCCCCCTGTTTTATCCCATCCTTGCAACGATTTGAGGGGTGCTTGGAATAACAAAGCAGGACATGGGGCTGGGAATCTTTGGGAATGACGGTGGCCATGGCTCTTCCTTGGTGGGGGCCAGGCACAGCCCAAGGTGGTCTCGCTGGGGAAGGAGCTGTCCTGCAGGGTGTCCTGACCTGCCTTAACTGCCAAGTGGGGCAATGTCTACGTTGGGAGAAGATGATCCAGGTCTTAGAGGGCTTTGGAGATTAGAGGAAGGTCATCCTGTTCCTCAGGCTGAGGTTATTCTAGGTACACTGGAGCCTGGAGGACATGGGGGACGTGCTGAGCAGTGCCTGTCCTGGGGGAAGAAGGTGAAACCTCTGGGTGGTGTCCCTGTGCTGTGATTTGGGGGTGGTGGGTTGTGCACTGCAGCATCTTCACTGCTGAGGAGCACCTGAGCTCCCAAAGCTCCCAACTTCCCTGGGATGAGACCTTCCCTGGCAGGGGGAAAAGCAGCAGAGTGACAGATGGGGGAGAAACACCAGTTTGGGCAAGGGTGAGGTCTGTGGTGTGGCAGCCAACTGCTGGGATGGGGACTCCTCACTGGGACTCTACTGCTGGGATGGGGGCACCTTGTTGGGACCCCTCCATCAGGATGGGGACACCCCTCTGGGAACCCACCCCTGTGATGGGGACACCTCGCTGGGACCCCACTGCTGGGATGGGGACCCCTCAGTGGGACCCCATCCCCACTCCCAGTGGTGCCACCAGGACCCCACAAGCACCAGAGGCTGCTGGGCAGGGATGAGGCTGGTTGGGGTCCTTGCTGTGCCGAGGGCAGGTCAGTGGCTCCTGAGGACTTTGGGGAAGGTCTCCATGAGCTGGGATAACACTGTCTGTATCTCCTGGGATAATGATCTCTCTCCCAGCATAACTCTCTCTCCAGCTTACCCCTAAGAATTGGGGTTGGACTGTCTCTCCCGGGTTGATGGTGTTGGGATAACCCCCGGGATAACTGCTGGGATAACCCTCGGGTAACCCTTGGCGCAGCTCGGGGGCAGGTTTCCTACCCTGGGGCTGGCACAGAAGTGAGCTCCAGCTCCTGGAGCTGGGAGAGGAAAGGAGAGAGTGGAGGTGAGCTGGGGCAGTAGGGCAAGAGTGACCAGTTAACCAGTTAACTGGAGGTTACTGGTGCCAGTAACCAGAGCCTCGGTACATGGCAGGGAATTTTCAGCAGGTGAAAGCAAATAAGAGGGGAGGGAGGAGTGTTTGACTTTCCTGCTGCTGGGGTGGATAAGGAGAGGCTGGTAAACAGCTGGCACCGGGAAACCTCCAGGTTTCCTTCTTCCTGGCCTTTCCCTCCTGTCTGCCGGGTCTCCCAGCTCCCAATTGCTGGGAAAGAGCTGAAAACACCAGGAGAAGTGAGGAGGAGGAGGTTTTGCCCTTCACACCAGTAAGGATGCTGCTGCCCTGGGGATGAAGCATCTCTCCTGGAATGTGCTGGGCCAGGCCTCCCTCCATCCCCTGACCTCCCTCCATCCCCTGACCTTCCTCCATCCCCTGACCTCCCTCCATGCTCAGACCTTGCCGCTGGGATCTCAGTTCCCAGATTTCCAACAGAGCTGCGGGTGGGGAAAAAAGGGATGCGCTGGAGCATCCTGAGCCTGAAACACAGGCAGCCCAAACCACAGCAGGGCTGTGTTGTGCAGCCCGGGGTCTGTGAGCGAGGTCACGCTGGGGCGGGTGCAATTAGTCGCCCACAAAATGCCCATTTCCTCCAGCGCAGCCCCATAAAGCACAACCCGAGCCCGCTTCCGCTGCCCCGCCGTACGTGCCTGCAGACAGGTGAGCGCGCGGGGTGGAGTTTTCCTCTTGACTTCTCAGGGCTTGCAGCTGCCCTTTAATTAATTTTAAGTGAAGCTAATTGAAGCAGGGCATCGTTTGGGAGCGGGCAGTGTCCGCCTCTCCCGTTCCCTGCTCCGGCCCGGCCGCACGGACACGCACGGTCAGGGCCAGGGAGGAATCTTTCCATGCCTTTCTTGGGGAAGGCAAGATGCTTTGATGCCATTTATGGAAGGAGCTGGGCTTCTGCATATCCCCAGCTCAAGGGTATAACTATTTCCAGGAGCAGGGGGTGGATTTCTTGCCTCTCTGGCCGTGGCACCCACTTGTGTCACAGCAGCACCCACTTGTGTCACACAGCGTGGTTTGCTCAAGGGGGTTGAGTAGTTCTTGGCTCTTGGGGTGATCTCAGCTGCAGAGAAATGACGGGGCAGTGGATTCCTCCCTGGGGGTCAAGGTCAAGGCGCGTTGGTGCCGTGGCGTGGGAAGGGCTCCACACCTGAAAACCTCCATCCCTGACCTCCTGACTCACTCCTGAGTTTGAATTCCTGCTTCTGTAGCAACCTGTTTGGGTGTCTGTGGGTGACTGAGCGGGAAGATGCTGTGGAGCATCAGGTGCAGCTCAGGGTTTGGCATTCCCAAGCGGTCTGGGAAGGGGGGCAGCTCCTTGGAGAGTAGCCCTGGATGGTTGGGGAGAGTAGCAGTGGTGGGTGATTCCTGGGATGAGCTGTTCCAGCAGTGCTGTGTCGGTGATGTGCCACTGGTGCCACGTCCTGCGCCCTGGGATGGGTCATGACCTGCTCCCGCCCTGCTCCTTCTGTCACCCCCAGGAGAGGGGCTGGCCACTGTCCTGAGCGTGTCCTGGAGGTTGCGCCCCTGTGCCCATGTCCCCACCTGACCTTTGGGCTTTATCTCCCCCTTTCAGGTCGACAAGTACCTGTACCACATGCGGCTCTCCGATGAGACCCTCCTGGAGGTGTCCCAACGTTTTGAGAAGGAGATGGAGAAGGGGCTGGGGGCAGAGACCAACCCCACCGCCTCCGTGAAGATGCTGCCCACCTTTGTCAGGTCCACCCCGGATGGGACAGGTACCGTGGGAGGGGAGATGCTCCCGGGAGAGCAGAGGGAGGGCAGGAACCACCCATCCTCATGGCACTGCCCAAACAGGGATGGCACCATAGCCACCTTCTCTGCTGGTCCTGGGGGCTTCCTCCTGCTCCGGCTGAGCAGGGGACAGGCCTCATTCCCCCTCTGCTGGCACTGGAGGGGCTCCCAGTTCCCGCTGGAGGGAGGGAGGGTGGGAAGCTGCCCTGGTGTGCCCTTGCTGGCAGGACAGAGACAGTCACGGGTCCGGCTCATCAGATTTCATGAGCAGTGAGGCGGCAGCGCTGCCAGCGCTGTCTGAGAGCCACCAGGGCCGGCAGGAGCAGGGGCTCTGCAGGCTCCTCACAATGGGCCTTTCTGCCCACTTCCCATGCCCAAGGCACGCTCTGGACAGCCACATCCCCAGCTTGTCCCTTTCAGCCCAAAAAACCACCTCCTCCGGCATCCAGAGGGGAAAGTTCCTTGTTGCCTCTCCCAGCTCGGTGTTCTGGGAAGGAGCTGATCTCCATCCCTGCAGCATCACCCCTTGCCCATCAATGCACCCAGGACCCACCAAGTGCTCCGAGCTGGTGGAGTGCTCCTGGCTGCTGAAGGGAAGGAGGGACGGAGCCCTCAGCAGCTGGAGCTGCCCTGGCTCCACATCTGGGATGGCAGCAGCCCAGGACGAGGCCCCGGGAGGGTCAGTCCTGTTGGATGGAGTTGCTCGGAGCTGGGGTTGCTCCAGTGTTGGCACCTCCATGGGGGTCTGAGAAACCACAGGGGCAGAGGCTGCTGGTCACCAGGAGGAGAGGTGGACAAAGAGGGACAGAGCCAAAAAAACTCGTGACTGCTCTCTGGAGGCAAGGACAGAAGTGCTAGAGTTGTGAAATCACAGAATCACAGACTCATGGAATGGTTTGGGTTGCAAAAGCCCTCTAAGGTCATCAAATCCAACCGTTCCCCCAGTGCTGCCTAGGCCAGCACTAACCCATGTCCCACATGGCTGTTAAATCCCCCCAGGGATGGGGACTCCACCCCTGCCCTGGGCAGCTGTGCCGGGGCTGGAGAACCCTTTCCATGCAGAAACTTTCCCCGATATCCAACTTAAACCTCCCCTGGCACAGCTTGAGGCCGTTTCCTCTTGTCCTGTCCCTTGTTCCCTGGGAGCAGAGCCTGAGCCCCCCCCGACTCCCCCCTCCTGTCAGGGAGTTGTAGGTGGTGACTGGAGGTCTCTGGATCACTGGGCAGTGTTGGGTGTTTGCTGGTGATGTCTCAGTGAGGTCTGGGGTGGGTGGTGGCATCTGGGGTGGAATGGTTTGGGTGGGAAGGGACCTTAAAGATCGTCTCATTCCACCCCCTGCCAAGGACAGGGACACCTTCCACGAGCCCAGGTTGCTCCAAGCCCTGTCCAACCTGGCCTTGGACACTTCCAGGGATCCAGGGGCAGCCACAGCTTCTCTGGGCAATCTGTGCCAGGGCCTCCCCACCCTCACAGAGAAGAATTTCTTCCCAATATCCCATCTAAATCCCACCTTCTTTAGTTTAAAACTCTTACACCTTGTTCTCTCAGTACACCCCCTGCTAAAAGTCTATGTCCACCTTCCTTGCGAGCTCCTTCAACCCCTGAAGCATCTGGGCACCCAGAGCATCCCCTGTGCTCAGCCCCCTCCATGCACCTACACCTGGGAGCTGGACCTGGCTCCCTGCCCCAGGATCGAGATTCCAATCTATTTAAATGTTGGAGAATATTTGTAATTACAGGGACGGCCAGGAGCCGCCCCTGGGCACGGGAACTGGAGCAGCTGAAGGTGCTGGGTGCTGGTGGAGGGCGTGCCAGTGCTCCCAGCACCCTGACCCTGCTGGGAAAGGAGCGATCCCTCCCCGTGCCCCTCCGGGACAGGTCCTTGGCATCCTGCCCTGCATCAGTGCCCCAGCTGACATTTCTCACCCGGGGCGGGGAGAAGGGGGAACGGCAGCATGGAACATATCACTGGAGAGGGTGCTGGGGCAGTCACGGAGCTGCAGCTGCCCAGGGGGGCTGGGAAACAGGAGGGTTTTGGAGCCAAGAGCTGGAGTTCCCTGTCCAGCTCCAGCTGGATCCAGGCTGTGAGCAGCACCAGTGTCTCTGCTCTTGGGTTTCGGAGGGGAGGCTGGAAGGTGCACACGTGCCAAATCCCTGGCACAGATGGTGTGGCAACAGCTCAAGAGGAGCTCAACGTCCAGGGCCATGTCCTTCCTTCTTCCCTTTTTTTTCGAAGCTCCTGGGCAAAGTCTGACTTGGGCTGGGCACCAAGTCCTGCTCCCACCTGCTCCAGGTGCCAGCAGCTGCTCCCACTTCCAGGACAGGCTTTTCCTCTGCTCCAGGCCTGCTCCTAAATGCCAGTGCCATGGGGCTCCTCACCGTCCTCCTGCCACACATCCCTGTCCTTCCCTGCCTCCTGCTGCAGCCCCCATATCTCTGCTGTGGGATTCCACCCCCTGGAAGGCACAGCCAGATCCCACTGCCGGGATCCAGGCGGATGAGAGGCGCTTATGGAAATACAAGGTCACATCTGCAGGTTAAGCCAAAACACAGCCCTGGCTCCCAGCTCTTGGAGGCTTTCCTGTTCCCATGGTGTGTGATAAGAGGGGGGAATTCTGCTTTGGAAGCAGAAACTCTCCCAGTAACAACTTTTCTTGCTTTGCTGGGCTCCGGCACCCACTGGAATGCCGCCGTGCCATGCTGGCACTGAGGTGGTGGGGAAGCATATCCTAAATAAGCTTCTCCTTGGATCCCCAGTGACTCTCCTGAGGGCTCTCCCTGCTCAGGGCAACCACCACCTTCCTCCCTGCTCCATTCCTGCTTTTTCCAGGCTTTGCTGGTGTCACCACATTTCCTCCTCCACGCTGATGTTGACACAAGGATCTTGTGGTGCATCCTCTGTTAAGCTCCAGCAGCTGATAACCCCAGCCTGGAGGTTTCAGGAGGACGCTGCAGGATTTGGGAGTCTAATCCCTGGAAATCTGAAGGGTGGCTCTTGGCAGCACCTTTCCCTTGGCCAGTGGGCTCAGCTCCTGCTGATAGCCAGCTGCCTCTGCAGGCAAACCAGCTCCTCTGGCCTATGGGCTTGAAAGGCTTGGAAAAAAACCACTGTTTTTATGCCCAAAGTCTCGTGGTTGGGGATTTACTGAATTTCCAGCAAGCTTTCCCAAGGAGGCTGTGGCTGCCTCATCCCTGGAAGTGTCCAAGGCCAGGTTGGATGGGGCTTGGAGCAACCTGGGCTAGTGGAAGAGCAAGGGGGTGGAACTGGCTGGTCTTTAAAGTCCCTTTCAACCCAAACCATTCCATGATTCCGTGAACTATCCGGCAGGAGGGTAGGGCTGGTGAGGGGTGGCAGTGGGAAGTGCTGAGGTCAGTGCCTCAACCTTCTCCTGCATCTCCCCTGGGCAGCAGAGCCTGGACCTGCTCCAACTTTTTCTCTTCCTCCTAATTTTTATTTCCCCAGTTTGACCAAGGGTTTCTACGCAGTGGAACTGCAGTCACTGGAAGGTTGTGGTTCCACTGGGGGTGGGGGTTCTGGGGTGACCAACCTCTGAGGTGCTGGGACATGATCCCACACACGCTGCTCCTCTCCCCCGGCCACCTCCTCTGCCCCACGGGAGCACAGGGGTTTTCCCAGGCACTCAACTCTCACCCTTGGGTGGTTTGCCAGGAGCAAGCAGCCCCTGGAATCAGGGCTCCATGTTTGCCCTCCCTGTTTGGCTTGTGGGCTCAGCACCACCCCTGATACCTTATCAGGGGCCGTGGGACTGGGGCCTGGTGCTGGTCCCGGAGCCCATCCCTCAGCTGCACGGCTGCCGTTCTTCCAAGGGAGATTTTGCTGCCTCTTTCCTCCTGCAAAGCTGATCCCCCTGGGACCCCACCCCTTGACCTCATCCCTCGGCCCCAGGCTGCTCGTGCCCCTCTGGTGGGTGCTGAGCAGTGTGAGGGGGATGGGGGTGGTGTGTGGGTCCCACTGGTGAGGGCAGGGCAGAGCTGGTCCCACACGGCTCCAGGGGCCACGAGCCCCTCGTGTGGCTTGGCTGAAGCACCGAGTGTGTGAGGGGTGGGCAGGAGGGCAGGATGGCCCCACCCAGGCTCCTTAGCCCTTTTTTTGTGAGCCTCCTGGGTTCCCTGCATTATCTCCAAGGAGTTGAGCAACCTGTGACCCTCTTGGCTGCAGTGCCCTTATCCCTGGCATATTTATCAGCCCCCTGAGGTGCTTTCCATGCTCTGCCAACGAGCGGAGCGGCATCAGTGCCAATGGCAAGGGGAGCAGGAGCACAGCGTGACCTGTGTGTAGGGCAGAACACAATGCCAGTGGTGCCCAGCCAGGCATCACGTCCAGCTCTGCCCATCTGTGGCTGAGGGGGGTCCCTGTGGTGGCCTCACCAAGGACAGTGGGACAGCCAGGAGCTTCTCCAAGGTTTTCCTGGTGTGTTTTCTGTGTGAAGAGCCACCGTGGCCATGAATGCCCTGTGGCTGGCAGACAGGCTGCGAAAGGAGCTGCCAAACTGGTTTAAACCTCATCCCTGCAAAGGGTCAAGGGGAGGAGGAGGAAGGGGTGTGCAGGGTCTGGCTGCCCCAGCTCGGTGCTCCCACAGCCCCGTGTCCTCCTCCAGCCCCGAATTCTGGCCACGCTGCCTCTCAGAGCTGTGTCAGGGGCGCTGGCTGAGGAGGGAGGAGCTGCAAAGCTCTGACAAGGTCCAGGTTTGGAGTGGTCTGGGGTTATTGGCTCCTGCAGGGGCTGTGGGGCCCCAGAGATAACTGAGGCTTGGCCAGAACCTGTGCAGGGACTCGCTGAACTTCAGCTCTTGTTAAGATAATGGTGTGATAGCCTTGGCACCTCCTTATTCCATTGGCCAGCCCATTCTGGGGTGTCACCTGGGCTGAGGGGACCGTGGCCTGTGCTGGGGGCTGGGCACGGGCTGGTGTCACCACGAGCTGGGCCCCCACTGCCCTGTGTCACCCTGGGGATGTGTGATGGGCTGAGCCCCTGGGTGCTGCACTGACCCCCTGGGTGATGTTCTGACCCCCTGGGTGCTGCACTGGCCCCCCTGGGTGATGTTCTGACCCCTCTGGGACGTTTTTCTGACCCCTCTGGGACGTTGTTCTGACCCCTTGGGTGTTGTTCTGTTCCTTGGGGTGCAGTGCTGACCCCCAGTGCTCCCCCATCCTCCACGTTCTCCATCCACAGCTCTGACCCTGCTGGAGCTGCCCGTGACCCCTGAGCCCTCTCATTCCTCTTCTCCTCGGAGCTCCAGGGGCAGCTTTCCATGGCCCTTTTCCACCTCTCTAAAGCCGCTCCAGCTCGCAGTGGGTCCCGTGCCCCGTTCCCTCGCCCTGGGCCCTCGGAGGGTGACCCCAGGAAAGGCGCCAGGCCCGCTGGAGCCCCGGAGCTGCCTTTTCAGCTGGAGTCACTGGAGATGCCGGCGGCCCCGCTGGCGTGTGCATACTAATAACCCCCGGGTTTTGTCCCAACTGTGGCCCCTTTGTAGCAGCCCCGGCCGGCACAAAGCGGCCCCCGGGCGCCGGGATCGGCCCGGGGGAGCCAGCACAGCACATTTAATGCATTCAGGACTCCGACAGTGCTGATAGAGGGCTTTCCCCAGCCCTCTCCCCACTAAAACAGCCAGCTGGGCGCTTTTCCCGCAGCCCGGGTCCCCAGCCCGGCGAGCTGCCTTGAAAACAAACAGGAGGGGAGACCCTGGGCTCGCCCTTGGGGCTCCCCTCGGAGGAGCCACGTTCCAGCTCCCCCCGGGGAAGGCAGCAATGAGCCCCCGAAGGTCTTTTGGAGTTTCTCCCTCCCTGGTTTCCTGCTTCCACCTTCCCGAGGTGCCAGGAGCACGCTGGATTCCTGGGGCAGGGCAGGGAGCTCGGTAGGAGGGACATTCCCAGATATTGAAAGTTTAGCCAAGCTCTGGTGTTTCCACAGCTGCTCACAGGGTTTAACCCCTTGGGAGGGAGGTTTAGGAGCTTCCACCAAGCATCAGTAGGGTCGGGAATGGCTCTGCTGCCTTTTTCCTTATGGAGCCTGAGGCTGGAGCTCCTCTTCCTGGAGATCGCTGTTGGGTTTCTGGCTGGAGCTGGTGGGATTTATCCTCCCCAGGACATCCATATCCAGCTCAATGGCAGTGCCTTGATCCCCCATCAGCTGTGGGGGTGTCAGGGGTGCAGAGGAGGGTCAGGCCACAGCTCTGATAAAACACCAAACATTATAATAATGATTAAAATAATGAAATATATTTAAAAATCAGACCATATCCTCATACCTGGGAGGTGGCTGGTTAACTCGGGGCTCTGGCAGGGCGAGGACCCTCCAAGCTTACTGGTTTTCCTTGTCCTGGTCCCGCAGAGGACGGGGATTTCCTGGCACTGGACCTCGGTGGCACCAACTTCCGTGTGCTGCGGGTGAAGGTGTCGGACAACGGGCTGCAGAAGGTGGAGATGGAGAACCAGATCTACGCCATCCCCGAGGAGCTCATGCGTGGCAGTGGGGTGCAGGTGGGCACCTCCAACCCCCCCCATCCCCGGGGTCACCCCGGGACCCCTGGATGTGTCCTGGGGTGGGAGCAGGGCTGGGCATCCCCCCCCGGTCCAGCAGGAGCTCCACAGGAGCCCAGTGGATCCTGTGCCAGGAACAAGAATTCCTGACGGCCAGCGTGGGGATGGGTGAGGGCGGGCAGGGGGGTGGGCACAGCTCCAACTCATCCCCTCGGCGTGGGCAGCCCTGGCAGGTCTCACTCTTTACCCTTTTTCCAGCTTTTCGACCACATTGCTGAGTGTTTGGCCAACTTCCTGGACAAGCTGAACATCAAAGACAAGAAACTCCCCCTTGGGTTCACCTTCTCCTTCCCGTGTCACCAGACCAAGCTGGATGAGGTGGGTGAGGGGCTGTGGTGGGATGGGCTGAGCTCTCGCCGGGGGTCCCACAACAATTTAGCTCAGGCTTTTGATTAGTCTCATTGATTTTGAGTCATGTGACCTTTCCTGAAGGGCCTCATCTCTCATTCGAAGCCATTCCCAAGCTCTGAGTGAAGGGAGGTTAAGAACAGCACTGCCCCTTCTTTGTTATGAATATTTTTTGCTGGTGGAATGGCTCTGTGTCTGCACAGTCAGGGACAGAGAGGAGGGAACATTCCTCCAGGGAATGCAGTGCTTGGTGTCACTTCCCAATAATTCTGCTGCTTCTCATCTTCCCCAAACACTCCATAAAATCCCTGTTAAAAGGAACATCAGTGTTTTCTAAGGATAGGTACCAGGTTGTCTTTTTTAAAGCTGCTTGATGAGAGTGAGCAGTGGTCGGTCTCCTCTTTTAGACACATCTTGGCCAGGTTTTCATAGGATCATGGAATGGCTTGGGCTGGAAGGGACCTCAAAGCCCATCCAGTGCCACCCCCTGCCATGGCAGGGGCACCTTCCACTAGCCCAGGTTGCTCCAAGCCCCGTCCAACCTGGCCTTGGACACTTCCAGGGATGGGGCAGCCACAGCTTCTCTGGGCAACCTGTGCCAGGGCCTCCCCACCCTCCCAGCCAGGAATTCCTTCCCAATATCCCATCTATCCCACCCCTGTCAGTGTGAAGCCATTGTCTCTTGTCCTGTCACTCCAGGCCCTCGTCCCAAGTCCCTCTCAGCTCTCTTGGAGCCCCTTTAGGCACTGGAAGGGGCTCTATGGTCTCCCCAGAGTCTTCTGGATTTCTGAATTTTCTGGACTTTACCTAATTTATCTTGAGGGGTTTTCATCTCTTATCCACCAGTGAGCTCTGACAGGGTCCTTGTGCTGAGCAGTTCCCAGGGTCACTGTTTGTGCCAGCAGAGCTCGGTGCCGACGGAGTGAGGGATGCGCTCCTGGAATTGGGGGGGTCGGGGATATGATGTTTCCATGGGATTCCTCCATGGAAATCAGCTTTTCCCGGTCTGCAGCTGAGCTCCATCAGTCCAGGGCACCCAGACGTGCTGAGCACCGCATCCCCCCGTGCAGGCAGGCGGGGAGGGGGGTCCCTCCGGGCGCTGTCAGCTCCGCTCAGCCGCGCCGGCGCTCCCGCCCCGCCGGAGCCGTGACCTCGCTGGGAGACTCAACATCCCGGAGCCCAGTGAGGCACGTGGCCCCTTCCCTGCCACCCACCGCCTCGCGGGGCTCTGGCTCGTGGCGGGGAGGGAGGGCGATGCTTTCCTTGCCCTTATCTCACCCGGCTCCGCAGCGGGATGGAAAGAGAGCGGCTCCATGGAGCGCTGGCGATCCAGCACGTCCTCCCCGGGAGCTGCGGTGGGGCAAGGCTGCTGTGCCTGAGCCACTCTGCAGGGGCAGTGAGGGAGAAGAGCATTAACACTTTCCTCCTGGCAGACATGGGGGCTGTAAAAAAGGAAATTAAAATAAAGAAGCTGCGGGAGGAAGTGTCTGTCCCCCTGACCTTGCCTGGGCTGGGTCGCTCCGTGCCGCAGTTTCCCCATCTCTGAGGCAGGGTTGGTGTCAGCCTCACCGAGGGGCCTGTGCCGGGAGTGTTGCAGATTCCAAATGCAGCCGAGTCCCTTTCCTCCCCCCAAGGCTCAGCTCAGCCCCCGGCCAGGTGGCTGCAGTGGAGACAAACCTGGTGCCTCTGGCTACGGGGGGCTGTGAGCCCCCTACCCTGCAGGGAGAGGTCAAGGAGCATTCCAAGCCCCCCACCCCTCAAAGTTGGGTCAAGGAGCATTCCGTGGACTTGTGAACAGGTTTTGCCCCAGGGTTCCATAAAACCTGGTCACAGGAACCACTTTCCCTCCTGCTGGGGAGCAACGAGCAGGTCTTGTGTTATCTCACGGCCATAAACCTTATCTGACACGGAAACAGGGCTGATGGCGCAGCCGGGGAGCTGATAACGGGGGGGCTCCCCCACAGGGCCCTGTGTCTCTTGTTCTGGCAGCCCCACAGGGTGGGGGTCTCACTCTGAGCCTTCCCTCTGGCTGTTCCCCCCAGAGCATCCTCGTGACGTGGACAAAGGGGTTCAAGTGCAGCAGCGTGGAGGGCAGGGACGTGGTGTCGATGCTGCGCAAGTCCATCAAGAAAAGAGGGGTAAGAGGCTGGGCGGGTGTGTCACCTCCTGGGGCGGTGGGACGGGGGCACACGCATCCCTGGGACAGTGTTCCTGGGCTCCATGGAGGTGTTTCAGTCTGTTTTGTCCGTGTTGGGTCATCCTCTCTCCTTTCCACCATCTCAGGACTTTGACATCGACATCGTGGCCGTGGTGAACGACACCGTGGGGACCATGATGACCTGTGGCTACGACGACCACAACTGTGAAGTTGGCCTCATTGTTGGTGAGTGAGAGCAAGCAGGTCCATCCCTCCAGGAACTCCAGAGGGAGATCCTGTTTCTTGAAAGCTTCAGGGTCTTTTGAGAAAAAAAAAAAGAAGTAAAAAGGGGGATACCAGTGTTGGAAAACCAGCGTTGCCCAATGTCTGTTTGCTTCCCTCTTTGCTTTCTTTGGTGCATTGGGCTGTGGCCAAGTGGGAATGAGGGATAGTGGGAATGAGGGGTAATGGGAATGAGGGACAACGGGAATGAGGGATAATGGGAATGGAGGCAAGGCAGTGTCCTTGCTCACTGTGTCCCCATGTTTGGCCCAGGTACTGGAACCAACGCCTGCTACATGGAGGAGATGAGGCACATCGACCTGGTGGAAGGGGACGAGGGTCGGATGTGCATCAACATGGAGTGGGGGGCCTTCGGTGACGACGGTGTCCTCAACGACATCCGGACGGAGTTCGACTGTGAGATCGACATGGGCTCGCTCAACCCTGGCAAACAATTGTGAGCAGATTCTTGGCTTGGGCTCAGGCTCGTGGTTTGCTCGGCATTGTCCGTCCTCCCATTGCGCCGGAGTTCCTGGGACCAGGGAGGTCATCCCAGCTAACTGGGTCACCATGTCCTCTGCCACCGGAGCGCGGAGGGGCTGTGTCACGAATCGGGGGTGTCCATCCCACCCGCTGCCCTCGTGAGCCGCTCACGTGAACGTGCTGATTCCTGTTCCCTTCTGGCCAGCACTCATCTGCCAGCCCCGGCAAACACCCCCACCTAATGTCCACATCCCAATCCTACAGATCTCCCATTCCCCACATGGCCCCTGGCAGTGTGGGGGGAGCCTGGGGGGACTCTGCAAACAGACTGATCCCCTTCAGGTGTCCACGAGTTCTCCTTGCAGAATGATGGTCATGTCCACAAGGCTTCATATTCTCAGTGATGGGATAAGCTGCTCTGGGAAGGGATTACCTAGATTCCATTTGGGGCTGGGAGGCTGCCAACGGGTTTTCAGGTCAACCTGTGGCCACCTTGTGGCACACACAGCCAAACACACACATTGTTTAGCCTGGAGAAAAGGAGGCTCAGGGGGGATCTTATGGGGGAGGCAGGAGGTTTAGGATGGATATTAGGGAAAATTTCTTCTCTGAAAGGGTGGTCAGCTGTGGAACAGGCTGCCCAGGTGGTGTCACCATCTCTGGGGGGATTTAAAAGCCATGTAGATGTGGCACCTGGGGACATGGGTTAGTGGTGGCCTTGGCAGTGCTGGGGGAATGGTTGGATTTGATGACCTTAGAGGGCTTTTCCAACCCAAACCATTCCATGATTCCATCTCGTGCCTCCCCGTGGACAGGTTTGAGAAGATGATCAGTGGGATGTACATGGGAGAGCTGGTCAGACTCATCCTGGTGAAGATGACCAAGGAAGGGCTATTGTTTGGGGGAAGGCTCACACCAGACCTGCTCACTACCGGCCACTTTGAGACCAGATACGTCTCTGCCATTGAGAAGTAAGTAGGACCCGTGTGGTGTCCTGGGTCCCAGCCCACCCCCTGATACCCCTGGACGGACCCCACTGCGCAGACCCGGCTGTCACACGGCAAAGGTCGGGTTCCCGGGCGTGAACCCTTTCCTTGCCCCGCCAGGGAGAAGGAAGGGCTGCAGAAAGCCCACGAGATCCTGAGCAAGCTGGGCCTGGAGCCGTCGCACGAGGACTGCGTGGCCACGCTGCGCATCTGCCAGATCGTGTCGACGCGCTCGGCCAGCCTGTGCGGGGCCACGCTGGCCGCGGTCCTGCGCCGCATCAAGGACAACAAGGGCGTGGATCGGCTGCGCTCCACCGTCGGCGTGGACGGCTCCGTCTACAAGAAACACCCACAGTGAGTCCGGGAGCTGGTGGGGGCAGGGACGGGGAGCACGGAGGGGGAGCTCAGATCCACTCCTGCCGGCAGCGGGTGCGGCTCGGCGCAAGCAGAGCGTCTCCAAGTGTCCCCCTGAGCACCTCCTTTGGATGCTGGGGGTCCCCAGAGGGTCACTGCCCGTGGTGGCACACTCAGGTCCCGTTTCCTCCCCCTCCTCCTCCACAGCTTTGCCCGACGCCTCCACAAGACGGTGCGGAAGCTGCTGCCCGACTGCGAGATCCGGTTCATCCGCTCGGAGGACGGGAGCGGAAAAGGGGCCGCCATGGTGACGGCCGTGGCCTACAGGCTGGACGCCCAGCACAAGGCCCGGCAGAAGATCCTGGAGCCCTTCAAGCTGAGCCACGAGCAGCTGCTGGAGGTGAAGGAAAGGATGAGGAAAGAGATGGAGAAAGGGCTGGGCAAGGAGACGCACGAGGAGGCGACGGTGAAAATGCTGCCCACCTACGTGTGCTCCACTCCAGACGGGACAGGTGACTATCCTGTGGGTAAACCTGCATGTCTCCTGTGTGTAAGCCCATGTGTGTCCTGCTCAGAGCCAGCATTGCTGCTCCTGATACCCTCAGGAAGGGCTGGATCCTTTGCCATGGCCAGTTCCCTCTTTGTGGTGGGAATGGCACAAACCTGCAGGATGATGCTGGGCAGAGCACGGAGCCTCCGGGACGTTCTGCACCTGACTGCACACAAAGCCTGGCTCTCGCTGTGGTTTTCCCCACAAGCAGGACTCTCCCCACCCTCAGCCTGGGTTGTGCTCCTGGTTCTGTTTGCGGCTTGGGCGAGCACCTGACCTTGGCTTGAAGCCTGTGCAGGTCCTGTGGGGGGTCAGGAGCTGGACTTCAAGGATCCTTGTGGGTCCTTCCAACTCAAGTTATCCCATGGGTTTATGACTCTAAGCCTCATCATTGCCCCAAGTCAGGAGCAAACCTCTCCTCCACCTTCCTACCTGCACCCCCTGTTCCAACCTGCAGCCCCTGGTCTCCGCTCCCACTCACATCTCGGTTTCCAGCTCTCCCAGGAACAGGGCAGATTTGGGTCTGTTCTGTGCCACATTCCGGGTGCTCCATGCTGGGATCTCTCCTGATGATCCTCTCTTGGGTTGCAGAAAAAGGAGATTTCCTCGCCCTGGACCTGGGAGGAACCAACTTCCGCGTGCTGCTGGTGCGCGTCAGGAACGGGAAGCGGCGCGGAGTGGAGATGCACAACAAGATCTACTCCATCCCCGTGGAGATCATGCAGGGCACAGGAGAGGAGGTCAGGATGGGCAGCTGGAGAGGAAAAAGGGGTGTCTTCCCCGGGGTGGCTGGAACAGGGCTCAGCATGGAGCTGATTTTCCAGGGAGCAAAAGCAGGAGTGGGGAAGGCTGGTGCTCTCCTGCCCTTAGAGCGGCGAGTTCTGCCCAAGGCTTTGGAGTCTGGGAAGCTGGAGACTGGTTTTTAGGTTAGAAATGGTGTTATTCCCAGGCATGACTGAACCTCCCTGAATCCCACACACTCCACAAGGGCAGATAAGCATCATCCCCATTTCCCAGATAGGGAAACCACAACACAAGCAGGGAGAGACGTCTCCGGAGTCTTATTTGGAAAGAGTTTTGCAAACCACTCCGGGCAGCGCTCGGGGACTGGGAGTATCTCCAGCAGACGGGCTCTGGGGATCTCTTGCAGAGGGACCAGATTCCTGTGTCACCCCGGGGAAGGTGGTACCTCCCTGCTGGCCCTTGTCCCTCCCAGGGCCCGTGAGGTGGGGTTTTGCAGGGATATGGCCACGTTGTGGGTGGGGAAGAGGGTGAAAAATGGGTTTTTTTGGGTTTGCTCCCCTCCCACAGTGCAGCTCCGTTCAAAGTCCTGGAAATGGATTTGAACATTCCAACAGGCTTGGAATGGGTTGGAATCTCCAGCAGGTTGGGCGGGCTGGGGCTGCGATGGTAACTTCTTCTTTGGCTTTGCTCATCCAGCTCTTTGACCACATCGTCCACTGCATCTCCGACTTCCTGGAATACATGGGAATGAAGGGCGTGTCGCTCCCGCTCGGGTTCACCTTCTCCTTCCCCTGCCAGCAGAACAACCTGGATGAGGTAACCCCCTCCCTCCTGCAGCACCCGTGCCCTGCTGTGCCTCCCCCCTGCCATCCCGGGGGATTCACTGCCGGGTCTTTTCCCACAACAGGGAATTCTCCTGAAGTGGACAAAGGGCTTCAAGGCGACGGGCTGTGAGGGAGAGGACGTGGTGGGGCTGCTGAAGGAGGCGATTCACCGCAGGGAGGTGAGCGGACACGGAGCCGGGAGGAGCCGGCGGCTGCTCCCACATCCCGGCCCTCTTTGGCATCGTTAATTGGCCTGTAAAACAAATTACTGGGCTGAGCTCAGGGCTAATGAGTGTCGGAAGTTTCACAGCCGCCCTTACTCATCACTCGAGGTTGGGTTTTCAGACCCTGGAGCCACGAGCTGGCTCCTGGCCAGGGCTGGAGCAGACTTGTCTGGCCATGGCTTTGGGAGACACGAGCTCCTTTCCTCAGCACAGACCACCCAGAGCTCCTGCCCGGGGGCTGCTCCTGGCAGGGCTGACCCAGCCCCTCTGAACCCGGAGGGGTCTGAGCTCTGAGCCCCCCTGCAGCCGGCTGGGGCCGTGGGATGTCCGTGGAGGTGGGTGGTCATGGAGGACAGGTAGTGATAGGACAAGGGGAAACAGTTTTAAACTAAAAGAGGAGAGATTTAGATTGGATGTTAGGAAGAAATTCCTCTCTGTGAGGATGGTGAGGCCCTGGCACAGGTTGCCCAGAGAAGCTGTGGCTGTTCCATCCCTGGAAGTGTCCAAGGCCAGGCTGGACGGGGCTTGGAGCAACCTGGGCTAGTGGAAGGTGTCCCTGCCCATGGCAGGGAGTGGAACCGGATGAGCATTACAATCCCTTCCAGCCCAAACCATTCTGGGATTCTATGACTCCCACACTCACAGACAAGTCCTTTCCCAGCCGTGGGAGCAGAGGTGGCAGGAATTCCAAGTCCTCCAGGAATAACCCGTGCAATCCCATCCCTCTGCAGGAGTTCGACCTGGACGTGGTGGCAGTGGTGAATGACACGGTTGGCACCATGATGACCTGTGGGTACGAGGATCCCCTTTGTGAAGTCGGGCTGATCGTCGGTGAGGACTCAACTGCCTTTGGGAGCTCGGCTGCCCCGGGGGTGCAGGAGGTGTCTCAGGGCTCTTATCCTGCTCCTCTCCACAGGCACGGGCAGCAACGCCTGCTACATGGAGGAGATGAGGAACGTGGAGCTGGTGGAAGGGGACGAGGGCAGGATGTGTGTGAACATGGAGTGGGGGGCCTTCGGAGACAGCGGGTGCTTGGATGACGTACGGACGGAGTTCGACGTGGCGGTGGATGAGCTGTCCCTCAACCCTGGGAAGCAGAGGTGGGTGGTGGCTTTGGGGGGCTAGAAGGGACCCCTGTTGAGGCTGGGGGTCCAGGAACAGTTCTGGCCCTTGGTGGATCCCGGGGATGATGAGCAGGGCAGAGGCTGGCTTTGGGATACGCCTCGTCCCTCGTCCCTGCCTGCGGAGTGGGGGCTCCAGTGCTGCTGGGCTTGCTCCAGGGGGTTGTGTCAAAGGCACCTGGCAGAGCTGGAATCCCCAGTGTCCCTTCTCATCCTGATGTCCAGCCTCATGCTCTCCTTCCCAGGTTTGAGAAGATGATCAGTGGGATGTACCTGGGGGAGATCGTCCGCAACATCCTGATGGATTTCACCAAGCGGGGGCTGCTCTTCCGGGGACGGATCTCGGAGAGGCTGAAGACCAGAGGGATCTTTGAGACCAAGTTCCTGTCCCAGATAGAGAGGTGAGGCCCAGCAGGCGGGTGAGCACCAGCTGGCAGTCAGAGCAGGGGTAGAGTTTGGGGGAAGCATTCCCAGGGCTGGTGGAAGTCCCAACCCTCAGTCTGGAGCCAGGATGACCCAGGGTGGTGCCACGCAGATAAATCAGCAGAATCCACGTGGTTCTGGCAGCGCCGGTGTGGACAGGCTAGGAGACTGTCTGGGGTTGGCAGAACAGATGCCTCTTTATCCTCTACCCTGGGCAGAGGGGGCCGTGGGTTCCATGGGTGTCACGCTCCAATTCCATGGCTTTGTCCTGAAATAGCCTCCCTGATTAGGATGTGACACCAGGGCCACACCCAGCTCTGAAAGCTGAGGTTGGAGGGGGGGCTGCAGAGCCGCTGTGACCCGAGCCCTGAGTCTCTGGGCTCTGTGGGACGCAGACAGGGAAGGGGAAGCCACACCTCCCACCCGCCCCACCTCCTAACGCTGCCCCGTGTCCTCGCAGCGACTGCCTGGCCCTGCTCCAGGTGCGCTCCATCCTGCAGCACCTGGGGCTGGAGTCCACGTGCGACGACAGCATCATCGTGAAGGAGGTGTGCACGGTGGTGGCGCGGCGGGCGGCGCAGCTCTGCGGGGCCGGCATGGCCGCCGTGGTGGACAAGATCCGCGAGAACCGCGGCCTCGACTTCCTCAAGGTCACGGTCGGCGTGGACGGGACGCTCTACAAGCTGCACCCTCAGTGAGTGGCTCGGGGGGCTGGGGTTGTGTTCCCACCCGGGGCGGTCACGGTGTGCAGGGGAAGGTTCAGGGGTCAGTGGGAGAGGATTTGAGGTGGTTTTGGGACGCGAGGGCTGCCAGCAGCTCACTGACCCGAACTCGAGGCACAGCGAGAGCCAGCTGCTCCCTAAAGGAGGGGGCACCAAGAGAGGTAATGCACCAGGGACCTCCCCCCAGGCCCACCAGAGCTGGTGGTGACCAGGTTCAACCAGGACTCCAAGTCAAGGGGATGGAGCAGGTCTGAACCAAGAGGTGAGGCCATGAGCTGGATCACAAAGGTCCATGGCCACACAAAAATGTGGCCATGCCAGAGGTGAAGGATGGTGCTGCTGGACAGTGGGGCTCAGACAGGGACTAAAACACTGGACTGAGCTTAAATAGGTCTCAGGGGTCCATGGGCAGAGGGAGGCTCTGAAAACCCCCCCAGGTGAGGCTGGTCAGGGCTGTTGAGGTTTATTAGTGCTCTCAGGGCTCAGTGGGACTTGAGAAGGGGCTGGGTTTAGTCCTGAGTGGAGGCACAGCATGGTTGTGTTGTAACTATGGGCTTAGGCTGAAGCATGGAGACTTGGGCTTTCCAAGCCTCATCCCTGGCAGCTCTGTCTCCATCCATCTGTCCATCCAGCCAACTCTTCATCCATCCACCCATCCACCTATCTATCCATCCATCCATCCATTCATCCACCTACCCACCCACCCACCCATCCATCCATCATCCAGCCATCCATCTCCTCATCCATCCATCCCCTCATCCATCCATCC
>NW_020938059.1:0-8138 GCF_003984885.1 Neopelma chrysocephalum
AGAACATTGCACCGACTGCAGAGACCTGGCACAGCTCAGTGCATGGATCCAGAACACTGCAGTGACTGCTGAGACCTGACACAGCTCAGTGCATGGACCCAGAACACTGCAGTGACTACAGAGACCTGACACAGCTCAGTGCATGGTCCTGGGGCACTGTGCAAGTGGCAGAGACCTGGTCATGGGGCACTGCAGCGGGGGGTGAGACGATACACAGCTCAGTGCACGGGCCCAGGGCACTGTTCTGGCAGCAGAGACCTGGCACAGCTCAGCTCACAGACCCAGGACATTGCACTGACTGCAGAGACCCAACACAGCTCAGTGCAGAGTCTCGGGGCACTGGGCTGGTGGCTGAGGCCTGGCACAGCTTCACTCATGGCCAGGGTCCCATGGTGGTGGCAGAGACCTGGCACAGCTCAGTGCGTGGTCCTGGGGCCTGTGGCTGCAGCTGAGCCCACACACAGCTCAGTGCTCATTCCTGGGGTACCACCGTGTTGGCTGAGGCTGGACACAACTCAGTGCCCGTTGCCAGGGTCACCAGGCCATCAGCTGAGCCCACACACAGCTCATCACACGCCCCGCACTCACCTGGACCTCGCAGGCCGCCTGCAGGTGGAAGATGCTGTAAAAGGCCTCCTCGGCCGTGTCCCCCAGCGCCAGCACCCCGTGGTTCCGCAGCACCAGGATCTGCGGATCACCGGGAGCTCAGTGGGGCAGGGGGGACGGCGGGACCACCCCCACATCCCCCCCCGGCACCCCCTCACCTTGCAGGTGGGCCCAAGGCACTTCTGGAGCTCCACCCGGTCGGCCTCGTCCCCCACCTCCCCGCGGAAGTCGAAGTAGGCGACGTCCCCCAGGAGCAGCGCGGCCCGGGAGATGGGCAGGAGCCCGCAGCGCATGGCCGACACCTGGGCACGGGGGGGACAGGGCAGGGGGGGACAGGGGACCCCCAGCACCCCCAAAAAAACCCCAAAGACCCCAAAAACCAGCAACACCCAGAAAAACCGACCCTCGAACCCACACCAACATCCCACAAAAAGAAACACGAAACCAAAGAACCCCACAAAGAACTCCACTCCCAAAAAATCCACAACCCTGCAAAAAAGCCATCCCCAAAAACCCCCAACCCCCCCAAAATCCCCTCAAAACCAAGTTCCTAAGTTCCCCCCAAACCCTCCACAACTCAAACTATAAAATCCCCCCCAAAACCAAACTGCCCCCAAAGAGCCCAAACAACCCCGACCCCTAGAAACACCCCCAATTACCTCCAACTCTCCCCGTCCCCTCTAAACCCCCAACACTCCCAAATCCCCATAATACACTTCAAGGCCCCAAAATCCTCTCCAGCCCAACCCTTCCCTCAAAGACACCCAAATTCCTTAAGCCCCCATGTACCCAAATCCCCCCATCCCCCAACTCTCCCTGTCCCCCCCAACCCCCAAGAACCCCAAGTCTCCAAAATATCCTTCAAACCCCCCAAGTCCCCCCAAACCTCAACCTCCTCCAAAGACCCCCGACTCCTCCAAATCTGTCCAACTCCCCTAACCCCCACCCCCCCCCAAAAACACCCCAAACTCTCTCAGTCCCCCAAACCCCCAATGCCCCCAAATCCCTGCAATACCCTTCAAACGCCCCAAATCCCCCCAAACCCCAACTCCCCCCAAAGACCTCCAACTTCCCCAAACTCCCCCAATCCCCATTCCCCCCACGTTCCCCCATCCTTCAATGTCCCCAAATCCCTGTAACACCCTGCAAATCCCCACAACCGCCCCAAACCCCAACTTACCCCGAAGATCTCCAACTCCCCCAAACTCTCCCCAACTCCCCTAAACCCCCAGGCACCCACAGTCCCCCTGTCCCCCACCTCTCCCTGTCCATCCCAATCCTCCCAAATCCCCAAAATACCCCTCAAACTCCCCCCCCACTCCCCTAACCCCATCTAACCCCTTTCCCCCCAAAATAATCCCTTTTCCTGTCATACCCTCCAAACCCCCATAACTCCCCCAAAACCCAACTTCCCCCGAAGACCCCAAACACCCCTGAATACCCCCAACTCCTCTAACCTGTCTCCCCCAAACACCCCCAACTCTCCTTGTCTCGCCCAAGCCCCCAATGCAGCCAAATCCCCATAATATCCTCTAAACCCCCACAGTCCCCCCAAATCCCAACTTCTCCCACAGACCCCCAATCCCTCCCTCTCCCCAAACTCCCAACACCCCCAATTCCCCTTCAAACTCCCAAAATCCCCTCAAACCCCAGCTTTCCCCAAAGACCCTCAACTCTCCCAAACTCCTCCAATCCTCCATCCCCCCCAAATCCCCCATTCTCCAATGTCCCCAAAACCCCATAATAGCCTTCAATCCCCCAAATCCCCCCAAACCCCAGCTTCCCCCAAAGACCCTCAACTCTCCCAAACTAACCCAATCCTCCATCCCCCTCAAAGCCCCCCCAAAACCCCCCATCCTCCAATGTCCCCAAATCGCTGTAACACCCTTCAAACCCCCAAATCCCCCCAAACTCCAGCTTCCCCCAAAACCCCTCAACTCTCCCAAACTCTCCCAATCCTCCATTCCCCCCAAATCCCAGCTTCCCTCAAAGACCCTCAACTCTCCCAAACTCTCCCAATCCTCCTTCCCCCCCAAATCCCCGTAACACCCTTCAAACCCCCAAATCCCCCCAAAACCCCAGCTTCTCCCAAAGACCCCCCGCTCCCCCAAGCCTCCCAGCTCCTCCGTGCCCCCCGGTCCGTACAGCAGCCGGGGTGTGCAGCCCCACAGCCCCCCCAAACACCCCCAGACCCCCATTCCCGTGCCCCCCAGTCCATACAACGGCCGCGGCCGGGGTGTGCAGCCCCCAAAGCCCCCCAAACACCCCCAGCCCCCCGTTCCCGTGCCCCCCGGTCCGTACAGCGGCCGCGGCCGGGGTGTGCAGCCGCACGATGCAGCGGATGTCGGGGCGCGCCGCGTAGATCGCGGCGTGGAGGCTGAAGCTGCGGGCGTCGGGCGCGAAGCCGGTGCTGCCGGGCTCCACCACGGCCCCCAGCACGTTCACCTTCACCTGGGGGGCGCGGCGGCGTCAGGGGGGCCGGGCCTGCCCCCCAGACAGCCAGCGTGGGGTCGGGGTTAGGGGCGGGGGGCTCACCAGGCTGGCCGCGGTCACCTCGCTGCACGCCAACCCCTGCGGGGCCACCAAGAAGTGCTCCTGCTCCTTGCTGACCCGCAGCTGTCACAGAGGGGGACAGAGGGCTGTGAAAAACAAGCCAAGACCCCCCCCCAAACATCCCACACCCCGCAGAAATGACCCCTCCAAACACTCCCAAACCCTTAAAAAATCTGTGATCTCCCCCCCAGAAATGACCCCTCCAAACACCTCCAAACCCTTAAAAAATCTACAATCCTCCCCCCCAAACCAAAACCCCTAAAGAACCCCCCAACTACTCACAAAGCCCCAAGTCCCTCAAACTCCCCCCCTAAAAAACTACCACAAAATCCCCAACCCCTCAAAATCCCAACCTCCCAAACCCCCCAACTCTCCTCAAGAACTCCCCAAACCACCTCAAAATCTCCAACTTCCCCCAAATCTCCAACCCCCCCCAAAGGTCCCAAAAACCCCCTAACTCCCCCAAGTCCCCCTAAAACAACCCCAGCCCTCCATGGCCTTTCTGGGTGCTCATGGTGATGGTGATGTGCCCCAGCTGTGCCCAACTCTACAGCTCCAGCAGGGCCCCAAACCCCCCAGACAACACCAAACACCCACAAAACAACCCAAATCCCCCAAAACCCCTCTCAAAAAAACACAACTCCCCTCAAATTCCCCCCAAAGCCCCCAGGCCCCCCCATTCTGGTTTCAGGGTGCTCACGATGACAGCAGCATTCCCCAGCTGTGCCCAGCTGTACAGGCCCAGCAGGACCCAAAACCCCTCCAATCCCTCCCCTAATTCCCCCCAAATAACCCCAGCTTCCCCCCAAACTCCTCCAAATCCCCCCCCAGTCCTCCCAAGCCCCCCCATCCTGATTTTGGGGTGCTCACGGTGACAGCAGCATGCCCCAGCTGCACTCAGCTGTACAGCTCCAGCAGATCCCAAACCCCCCCAATTCCCCCAAATCTCCCTAAAACCCCCCACCTGTCACCAAACTTCCCTAAGTCCCCCCCAAACAACCCCAACGCACCCCAAGCCCCCCTGTCCCGGTTTTGGGGTGCTCACAGTGACAGCAGCATTCCCCAGCTGTGCCCAGATGTACAGGTCCAGCAGGGCCCAAAACAGCTCCAATCCCCCCCAACACCCCCAAAATAACCCCAAACCCCCCCAAACTCCCCAAAATCCCCCCAAAACAACCCAGTCCCCCCTGTCCAAGCTGTGGGGTGCTCCCATGACAGTGGCATTCCCCAGCTGCGCTCAGCTGTACAGGTCCAGTAGGTCCCAAACCCCCCTTAACTCCCCTAAATCCCCCCCAGACAACCCTGATCCCCCCCCAAACTTCCCTAGGTCCTCCCTGCTCCACCCGTGCTGGTTTTGGGGTGCTCACCGTGACGGCGGCGTGCCCCAGCTGTGCCCAGCCGTACAGGTCCAGCAGCCGGTGGATGCTGCCCACCTTGCAGCGCATCAGCCGCTCGCCCTTGGCCAGCGCCGGCCCCTCCGTCCCGTGCAGGTCGTTAATGGGGGTCACCGACGCCAGCCCTGGGCATTGGGGACCCCCCGTCAGCAGTGGGACCCCCCTGAGCTGCAGTGGAGTTCACCAGGGACAGGGGAGGGGGAGTTGTGGGGATGGGTTTGGTGGCCCCCGTGGTTTGCTGGCCCTCGAGGTTCGGTGACCCCAAAGGTTTTAGTGGTCCCCGAGGTTCATTTGGTGGCCCTCAAGGTTTTGGGGGTCCCCAAGGCCTCAAAGGTTTGGTTGGTCCCCAAGGTTTGGTGGCCCCAAAGATTTGGTGTTCCTCAAAGTGTTGTGGGGTTCCCAAGGGTTTGGTGGCGCCCCAAGGTCCCAAAGGTCTCGAAGGTTTGATGATCCAAAAGGTTTTGGGGGTCCCCAAGTTTTATGGGCCCCAAAGGTCTCAAAGCTTTGATGACCCCAAAGGTTTTGGGGATCCCACAGGTCCCAAAGGCTTGGTGACCCTCAAGGGTTTGGTGGCTCCCAAGGTTTTGCGGGTTTTCCCACCCACACCCCCACAGATTACACCCCCTGTGAGTGCCCCCAAACCCCCCCGTGCCCCACGTACCCATGGGGGAGGTGGGCAGGGCCGCGGGGGACGTGGTGGCCATGAAGTCGGCGATCTGCCGCAGCGCCCACACGTGCGACGAGTTGTTCCCCTTCTTCATCTGCTCCTGGATGAGGCTCTCCAGCTCCTCCCGGAAGGACTGTGGCACCCGGGCACACGGTGACAACGTGGGGGGACCATCGGGGACACGGGGGGGTGGGGGAGGGCAACATCATTGGCTTGGTGGAAGTGGCACTGCCAGCTCGGTGTTAGGGACACCAGTGGCTTGGTGGCACAGTGATGGTGGCACCAGCAGCTCAGTGTTGGTGACACAACCAGCTTGGTGACACAGTGATGGTGGCACTGCTGGCTTGGTGTCAGTGGCACTGACAGCTCGGTGGCTCGCTGGCGGTCCCAGCACCACCGGCTTGGTGGCACTACTATCTTGGTGTCAGCAACACCACTGGCCTGGTGGCACTGTGATGGGTGGCACCACCAGCTCGGTGGCACAGCGATGGTGGCATCACGGTGTCAGTGTCACCACTGGCGTGGTGGCACAGTGGCGGGGGGGGCACTGGCAGCTCAGTGACAGCAGCACCGGGGCAGTGACGTTGGCAGGTGGGGACGTGCACCGAGCCAACACTTGGTGGCATCGCGGTGGCACCGATTGGCCTGGGGACAGGAGGGACCGGGCGGGGGAAGGAGGGATGGGGCAGGGACACAAAGGATGGGGTTGGGGCAAGAGGGCTGGTCTTGGGGACAGGAAGGCTGGGACAAAAGGGAAAGGGGTTGGGGACAGAAAGGTTGGAGTGGGGGACGGGAAGGAAGGGGTTGGGGACACGAAAGACAGGGTTTGGGGACAGGCGGGACGGGATGGGGGGCAGGAGGGCTGGGGTTGGGGACAAGAGAGGGGGTTTGGGGACAGCGCGGGGGCAGGGGCTCACCGGGCTCTGGAGGATCATGGTCACCCGCTTCTTCTGCTCCATGAGGTTGAAGTCCTGGCGCAGGTCCCCCCCCCCGCCCCGCGCCCGCAGGAACTCGGCGCCGTCCTGGGGGGCGCAGCGGGGCCCGGGGCCGGGGGGCTCGGGCAGGGGCTCGGGGCTGGCGGCCGTGCTCATCCTGCGGGACGCGCGGCGTCACCCCCGGCACCCGCACCATGCCCCAAACACGGATTGGGAAGGAGCCACCGAGATACCCCACAGCTGCACCCCGCAGATAAGGCCGGGCGGCCCCGCCCTGCCCCGCGCCTGGCCCGGGGGTGACGAGTTGGCAGGTTGGGGACACCCGGGACGGGGGGGGGATCCCCTGCTGCCTGCACCGCCCGGCCTCGGTTACACCCCCTGAGGAACTGACAGCTGAGAGCGGGCACAGCTCAGCACAGTGATGGGCACAGAGAACGGGCAGCTCAGTGCATGTGCACTAACGAACTGTGGCTGAGAACGGGTGCAGCTCAATACACTGATGGGACCGACAGCTGAGAATGGGCACAGCTCAGTGCACTGGTGGGAACTGAGAATGGGAGCAGCCGCCAAGAACGGGAACCAATCGGGGCAGTGTGGGGACAGTGGCTGAGAATGGACCCAGCTCAGTGCACCGATGGAAGCTGAGAACAGGCAGCTCAGTGCACTGATGGGAGGAGCAGCAGCTGAGAATGGGCCCAGCACGGTGCACGGGTGGGAGCAGTGGCCACGAACGGGCACAGCTCAGTGCACTGATGGGAGCTGAGAACAGGCAGCTCGACGCATTGATGGAAGTGGCAGCCAAGAACAGTCACATCACTGAGGGCGGCAGCTGAGGACAGACACAGCTCAGTGCACCGATGGAAGCAGCAGCTGAGAACGGGCACAGCTCAGTGCATCACGGGAAGCTGAGAATGGACAGCCTGGCACACTGATGGGAGCAGTGGCTGAGAATGGGCACAACTCAGTGCACTCACTGATGGGCAGGGTGGTTGAGAACGCGCACAGCTCAGCACACTGCTGTGGGTGGCAGCTGGGAACGGACACAGCTCAGTGCACAGATGGGAGCTCAGAACCAGCCCATCTCTGTGCACCAATTGGAACAGCAGCTGAGAACGGGCAAAACTCAACGCACCGATGTGGGTGGTGGCCAAGAACGAGCACAGCTCGGTGCAGCAGTGGGGCAGGGGCTGAGAACCGGGACCACTTGTGCGGCAGTGGGAGCAGCTGCTGAGAACGGGCAGCTCAGCACACCCACGGGAGCTGCGAACCGACAGCTCAGCGCACCGATAGGCGCTGAGAACGGGCACAGCTCAATGCACCGATGGGAGCTGAGAACGGACACACCTCAGCACACCCACAGGCGCACCGCCGTGACCCCCACCGCGAATTGGGGTCACCCAGCACCGCGGGGCTGATGCTGCAGTGCCACCGCGTGTGTCAGGGTTCAACCAACCCCCCCACCCCGGGGACCCCCAAAACCCCAGCGCTGACCCCCCACCCCCCCAGGGCATCGTCACTGAAGTGCTTTGGGGGTCCTGCTGCCCAGGCACCCCCAAAGCACAGGGCGGGGCTGCTCCCCCAAATCGCGGAGGGTGACCCCCAAGCCCCCCCTCACTAGGTACGGAAGCAGAGCTCCCCCCCCGAAATTAGAGCCCCCCAAATTTCAGTGCTGGGTGCACACCTGGCTCAGCGGGAAGGGGGGACCTTGGCTGGGATAAAATGCGGAGGGGGGGCCCGGTGCCCCCAGGCCGCAGAGCCTGAGCACCCCCAGGGGCCGGAGGGGGCTCTAAGGGCCCCCCCGCAAGCCTGGGGGGGGCTGTGGGTGGGGTAGGACCCCCTAAAGCTGCCCCCTCCCAGCATCCCCCCCCCGCCGCCTCCGCCCTCGCCGCGCCCAGCGCCGCTGCGGCAGCCGCAGGGCGGGGGGGGAGCGGGAAAACCGGGATGGATTTGGGGGGGCTGCAGCATCGCCCCCCCCCCGGGGGG
>NW_020938059.1:8238-22388 GCF_003984885.1 Neopelma chrysocephalum
CCCCCCCCCCCGACACACCACGCGTGTCCCCGCACCTCCCCCCGCCCCGCCCTCCCCCCGGGCCCCCCCGAGAACCCAATCACTGCAAATAAACAAGGGGGGAAGCCCCCAAAACAGCGCCGGCACCCCGCGACATCCTTTTATTATGCAATTAATTGGGATTTATATTAATGATCATTAATCAGCCCTCACCTGGGGGGGAGGGGCAGCTAATTACTAATTACAATTTCATAGAGCAATTAATTACAGCTCTACCCCCCTCACCCCCCGCGTTTTAGGGGTGATGGACCCCTCCCCCCGCACCCCCACTTTTGGGGTGCTGGTTTCATGGGGTGCAGGGCTCTGGGACAGGAGTGCGACCCCAGGAATGGGGTCTGGAGCCTTGAACGTGGCCGTAGGGGGGGTCTCCCACGGGCCCCCCCGGAATTTTGGGGATGGCAGGAAAAGCCTTAAAAAAAAAAAAGAAAAAAGGAAAAAGATTTTTTCGCACCTTTGGAATATTTTGGGGTAAAAGGTGCTTTGAAGCCCCCCCTGTTTATGTCGGTATAAACCAGGTGCCCCCCTGCCCATGCCCCCAGGTGCCCCCCAAGGGGCTCTGTCCCCCTCAGGTGTCCCCCCACCCTCCCAGGGTACCCCCACTCACCGTCCCCCTGCTCTCCTGCAGTGCCCCAGGGCAGGGGGGCAGGACAGAGGGTCCCCACGGGCATGGGGGGGCACTGCCAGGCCGGGTCTCAGGTGGCCCCCCCGGTGGGACCCCCCCAGTGTCCCCCAACTGCTGCTCAGCATCAGCATCGAGCTGCTGGGAAAAGGGGAGTTAAAAAAATATATCAAAATATTTAAAAATATATTAAAATTTCCCCCCTTGGAAAAACAGCAGATCTCCCCCAATAACAACAACCCACCTCCCAATAATAATTCAATTAATTTTAATTATTAACTTAATTCCAACCTCAAAAACTTCAAGCAGGAAAATCCCCATCATCTCCCCAAACCTCACATTATAGGGGGCTTGGGGGTCAGTTTTGGGGTGTCCCACTTGTTAAGACTCAATTTATTTTTAAATATTAAATTAATACCAACCTGATAATTAAGAAGCAAATCCCCATCAACCCCCCCATCAAACCCCACATTTTAGGGATGGGCTGAAGGTCAGGGGTCAGTTTTGGGGTCCCCAGAGATGGGGGTGCCCCCCAACAACTTAAAAATAAACTGAGTTACTAATTCCAAGCTGAAAAATGCCAAGAAAACCCTCACCAGCCCCTCCAAACGCCCATGTTATGGGAGAGTTCGGGGATACAAAGTCAGTTTTGGGGCCCACCTGGCAGTCCATCAGTACTGGGATGTACTGGGGGGTTTGGGGTCAGTTTGGGGTGCCCACCTGGCAGTCCCTCAGCAGTTGGATGTACTGGAGGGTTTGGGGTCAGTTTTGGGGCCTACCTGGTAGTCCCTGAGCACTCCCCTGAGTAGGCAGATGTACTGGGGGATTTGGGGTCAGTTTTGGGGTCCACCTGGCAGTCCCTCAGCACTCCCCTCAGCAGCTGATGTACTGGGGGATTTGGGGTGAGTTTTGGGGTGCCCACCTGGCAGTCCCTGAGCACTCCCCTCAGCAGTTGGATGTACTGGGCCGCCGCCCGCAGCGTGTCGGCCTTGCTGGGCCTGCGGTCCCGCGGCACCAGCGGCACCAATGTCCGGAGCCGGGAGAAGCCGCTGTTCAGGTTCCGGATCTGGGGGACAGAGGGACCCCCAAGGGGGACCCAGTGAGAGACCGAGGGGTCACCCCTGGGGTGCACCAGGACCCCTGAGTTAGGCCAGGACCCCCCGGGGTTAAGCTCTGAAGCCCAAGATTAAACTGGGACCCTCACGGGATTTGACCGGGTTCAACAGGGTTGAACCCGACACCCCAGAACTAAATTGGGGTCCCTCCACAATTCAACCAAGAATTAAACCAGAATTAAACTTCATGATCGAACTGGACTCTCTGGAATCAAAGTGGGGCTCTCACAGAATTAAACTTGGCTCCCCAAGATTTAACTGGGGCCCTTCAGGATTAAACTGAGCCCTCCTAGAGTTAAACTGGAATCCTTAAGATTAAACTGTAGCCTTTACAGGATTAAACTGGGTTCACTAGAATTACACTTGATCCCTCTAGAATTAAACTGGGGTCCCCAGCAATAAACTGGGGCCTTTCTAGAATTAAACTGGGTTCCCCAAGATTGAACTATGCCTCCCCACAGGATTAAACTGGGTCCTCCCAGAATTAAATGCCAGGATTAAACTAGGGCCTCCTAGAATTAAACTGGGACCCCAACACTAAACTTGCCCCTTCCATGACTGAACTGGGCTCTACTAGATTTAAACTGGGGTCTCTGGGATTACACTGCTGCCTTCAGAGTGAAACTGGGCTCTCCTAGAGCTGATCTGGGATCCCCAAGATTAAACTGGGTCCTCTACAGGATTAAACTGTGCTCACCAGAATTCAACCTGGCCCTCCTGAAATTAAACTGGGACCTCAGAATTTAACTGGGGCCCTTTTAGAATTAAACTGCTTCCCACCCCCAGGATTAAACTGGGTCCTGGATTTACCCGGGCTCACCAGAATTAAACTGGGGTCTCCCCAGGATGTAACTGTGCCCTCCTAGAATTAAAACAGGCCCCACACAAATAAACTGGGACCCCTCCAGGATTAAACCAGGCTCCCCAGCATTAAACTAATCCCCTTTGCCCTCACCCCCAAACTAAACTGAGCCTTCTGGGATTACATCGACCCCTCCAGGATCAAACTGGGCCACTCAGATTAAACTGAGTCCTCCTAAAATTGAACTGACCACCCGAGGATGAAACCAGACCCTCCTAAAATTTAACGGCCCTCCAACCCCCCCCCCCGGATTAAGATGGGTTCCTCAGAACCAAACTCAGCCCTCCTAAAATTTAACCGGAGCCCCCCCAGGATTAAGCCAGGGCCCCTGCAGGAGCAAACTGGGCCCTCCTAAAATGTAACTGGGGTCCCTCAGGATCAAACCCGCCCCCCTCCCCAAATGCAAATCCCCCCCAGCCCCTCGCTGACACCCCCGGGGGGTCACTGCCGGTGCCCCCCGCTCGAGCAGCCCTGGGGCTCCCACCACGGTGGGACACAGCCCCCAGCCCCCGGGGTGCGATCCTGGGGGGGCCAGCGGGGTCCTGGGGTCCCTCACCCTCTCTCTCTCCTTGGCGTTGGCCGCCTGCCGCCGCTCCAGCACCTCGGCCAGGTCGCCGGTGGGCTCGTACTCGCCCCGGGCCCCCCGGCGCAGGCGGGCGATGGGGGCAGAGCGGGGCAGGGGCCCGAACTGCCGGCTCAGCACCTCCTCCAGCACCTCGGGGGGCGGCGTGGGCTGGAGGACCCCCGGGGGATGAGGGACCCCCATGGGCAGTGGGACCCCTGAGGGATCAGGGACCTCTGAAGGATCAGGGTCCTCCAGGGGCTGCGAGATCTCCAAAGGCTGAGGGACCTCTGAGGGCTGAGGGACCCCCGAGGGCTCTGAGACCTCTGAGGGATCAGGGACCTCCAGGGGCTGCGAGATCTCCAAGGGCTGAGGGACCTCTGAGGGCTCAGGGACCCCCTCCAGCCCCTCCTCAGCTCCACCGGGCTCCCCCATCCTGGGAAGGGACCGATGCTGCACCTCACGAGCTGACACCCAAAATGGGGGAAAGTGACCAAAACCAGGAGCCTTAAATAGCCCCGAGGCCAGCGAGGCTCAGGTGGGGCTCATCTGGGCCTGATGAGGGGCACAGGGTGGGGCAGGGGGTGTTCTGCCTGTGCCTCTTCTCCACTCCCCCTCCCAGCCTGGGAGCCACAGAGCCCCGACCCCAGAAAGGCACCCCAAAACCATCCTGATCCCAAAAAGGCACTCCAAATCATCCTGGGGGACACTGGGGGTCTGTGCAGAGATGGGCACTGGGATTCACTCCACAGGGAGAGATGGGTCGGTTTGAGAGGCCTCGTGTGTCCCCAGAGATGTGGGAAGCGCTTTTGGGTGGGGAGAAGAGAAATATGAGGATTAATAACACGAGGGCTGGCTCGGTAGATGGCAGTGTTAGTCCCTGCCGTGCTGGAAAACTGAGGGAGGCTGGAAAAAAAAAAAAAAAAAGGGAAAATCTCCCCTTTTCCCCCCAAAACTGAAGCCAGGTCACCCTGGGTTATTCACTGTGGAGGGAATCTCACCCCAGTCCCACCACTGGGATGGATTCCCCCTCCCCTCTGGTGTTTTCATGGGGAAAAGCCCTCCAAGGGGACTCATCCTGCTTTTCTGGGGGATTTGAGGGCTCCAGAGGGGAGTGGGTGCTCTGGAGGGTGGGGGGGCATGGACGTGTTCCCCCATGGAGGGTTGGGGCTGCTGTGCCTCAGTTTCCCCAAACCTGGAAGCACCTGAGGGACATTCCCAGCTGTTCCAGGATCCTGGAAATTTATTCTGTGTCCGTAGGGAGAGCAAAGGTGGGAAGCAAATTGTAAAGAACCCCCTTAATGGCCACAAAATGAGCCTCCGAGGCACCTGGAAGTTAATTGAGGTTTTAACTAGAACCTGAAAAAACCCAATTTCCCCCTCTCTAATGCTCTTTAATGAGCTTCCCTATCCCACAGCCGGCCCTGGATAATCCCATTATTCCTGCCCCAATCTGGGCATAATTTCAAGATCTGACAAATTGATCCAAGGTGTGAAGTCACCCCAAAATGGGCCTGTGCCCCGGTGCTCACCTGGATTCACCTGTGGGAGCACCCAGAGGGAACTGGGAGGGTTGAATCTCCCCAGTTGGGGTTTGCTCCTTCTCTGTGCCCAGAAAAGCTGGGAAATGCTCCAGGTTGGATGGATGAAGATTAAATATTGAGGGGAAAAGTCAGGAGCAGGAGATGGAAAAGGGCCTGCTGGAAATGGGGTTTGCAGGGGATGTGCCCCAAGGGGAAACAAGTGGAACTGGGGGGAAAGGAATGGGGAGTCACAGTTATTTGGGATCAGGATTATTGGGGGTCATGGCTGTGAGGGACCCAATTCTTTAGGGGTCACAGTAATTTGGGGGCCAGGGTTATTAGGGACCACATTTTTTAGGGGTCATTTTTTTAGGGGTCACAGTTATTAGGGACCACGGTTATTAGGGACCACATTTTTTAGAGATCACAGTTATTAGGTTTTGGGGCTATTAGAGGTCACAGTTATTAGGGCTCCTAGTTGTTAGGGACCATGGGTTTTAGGGCTCACTGTTTTTAGGGATCACTATTATTAGGGACCATGTCTTTTAGGGCTCATTTCTAGGGGTCACAGTTATGAAGGACCATGGGTTTTAGGGGTGATAGTTATTGGGGATCACAGTTATTAGGGTTTGGGGTTGTTAAGGGTCACAGTGATTAGAGACTGTGATTTTAAGGGATCAGGGTTATTAGTGGTTATGGTTATTAGGAACCACAGTTTATTAAGGGTCATAGTTTTTAAGGACCGTGCTTTTTAGGGGTCACAGTTATTAGGGACCACATTTTTTAGGGATTTTTTTTTTAGGGGTCACAGTTATGAGGGGTCAGGGTAATTAGGGTTCACCATTATTAGGGACCTCATTTTTCAGGGATCACAGTTATTAGGGGTAAGGGTTATTAAGGACCATGTTTTTTAGGGATCATAGTTACTAAGGGTCAGAATTATTAGGAACCTCATTTTATACAGCTCATGCTTTTTAGGGGGCAAAATTATCAGGAGTCAGAGTTATGAGGAGTCACACTTAGGAACAGGAGCTTGGGAAGGGCTGAATTCCTGTAAAACAGCGTCCCAGCAGTCTGGGGGTGGTTTGAGCCCCCAGGAATGCTGCTTTCCAAACTTTCAGGCTCAGTTATGCCTCTCATTTTCTGTCTCTGAGCGTGGCCAGAGCAGGAGCCAGGTCCCAGTGCCCCATCCCAGAACGGTGCCCAAATCCAGGTGTCTCCACCCCTTTGGTGTCACCCCATCCCACCCACCCCGGGGCTGTTGGGATCTGACATTTCCCAGTGTCACAAGACTGGAAAAACAACCCATTGGTGTCCAGTTACAGGGGGTGGATTAGGGTGGGAAGGTCAGGGAAGGGGGACAGTGCCAGGGCTGATCTGGGCCTGGGGCAGCTGTTGGCACAGGATTAAACCTCAATCTTTCCTGGCATGGTCCCAGATGTCTAGGAAGTGGCCGGTCCGTGCCAGAGCCGCCGGCCTTGTGCCGGCTCTGCGGTGCCCAGATCCCAGCCAGGGGTGCAGAGAATGGGAATAAAACACTCTGAGGGGGTTTATGGAGCCGTGGCATCACCTCCGGCCACTTCCATGTATCCAGCCTCCTCCTTGTGCTGCCAAACATATCCCAAGACACTCACTCTCCTGGGAAGCTGCACCCTGCATTTCCTGGCATCATTCACAACCTGGTCCCTGAGCTCTCCAAGGCTTGGCATTGGGACCCCCATCCCACTTCCAGTGGGTTCCAGAGGCCTGGGGGTGGGTTTGTAAGATGCCAGTGTTGGGAAATGTGGGAGAGAGAGTATCCATATGGACAGGAAGGCTCCTGGAAAGCTTTTATCCTGCCATTAAAGCCATGAAATCCTCTCTCATGCTGCCATCGATGCTGTGGGTGACATCAGGATCCCCATATCCCAAGTACCTTGTCTTTTTCAAATATCCCGGTGGGAGGGAGAGATCTGTCCTGCTGAGCTTTCCCAGCTCACGCAGAAATTTGAAGGAATATTTGAGAGGGAAATCCGGAGGCTGCGTTTGTATCCAGCCCCGGGGTTGATGCTGTGGGATGTGCAGGTGGGTGGGTTCCCAGTGCGACGCCCAGGGGGCTGGGGAACATCCCGGGGAAATCGCCATCCTGCTGCATCCCAACCTGCTGCATCTCGGCCAACCGCTCCTCCATCCCCTCCTTATAAAGGGATTATTTATCCCCCCTTTGTAAGGAGAGGCAGGGGGTGGGGCGCCGGGAGGTGGGGATTGTCCCCGGCCACCCACCGAGATTCCCGGGAGTCCCACGCTGGGAAGGGGCAGGTCTCGCCCCTGCCGTGCCGGGATTATCCATGAGGCGGGAGAGACAATAGGATTTATGAGCGCGGTGAGGATTCCAGCAGGGACGGCCGGGCTGTGGGGCTCAGCATCCCTTGGATCCCTTCGACCCCACCCATTATTCCGGTGGGATCCTAAACAATCCTGGCTCGGTTAAATCAAAATAATAACTAAAATCCTGCTGGGATTGGTGGGAGGGAGCAAATCTGGGACACGCAGCGATGCCCCCACTCCACATCTCCCACCACCCAGTGCTCGCGGTTCGCTGATTTTCCCGATCCTGGAGATTCCCGAGAGGTGGATGGCGGAGCCGGTGCTGCTCCCGGCCGCGGTCGGAGCGGGATAACAAAGGTGGCTCTGTCCTTCCCGGGTGAAGGAGCCTTTGTACGAGCCGTGGGCGGCGGAGGGAGGATCCCAGCCTGGAGCAGCCGGAGTTTTCCCCGTCGGAGCGCAGAGGAATTTTTGGAGATAAAAGAAGTTTCCGCTGGATGAAGGCGCTGCCAAACCCCCCGCACGAGGCAGGTGGGTGGGGGGCAGCTGGGGGGGAGCCGGGGCTGCGTGTCCTGGGGTCCGGATGAGTCCTGGGATGGGATGGGATGGGATGGGGACGGGTAGGGACGGGGACAAGGGTGGGGCTTGGGTTGGGAGGGGAAAGGGGATGGGGATGAGATGAGGACAGGAAACAGGATGGGGACAGGGATGGAGATGGGGATGGGGATGAGATGGGGACAGGGATCAGCACAGAGATTTGGACAGGGATGGGAAGGGGAATGGGGATGAGATGGAACCAAGGCAGGCATGGGGACAGGGATGAGGATGAAGACAGGGACAGGGATGAGGATGGGGATGGGACAGGGATCAGGACAGGGGTGGTGACAGGGATGGGGATGGGATAAGAACAGGATAGGGACAGGAACCAGGATGGAGATGGGGATAGGGATGAGAACAGGAACAGGGATGAGGACAGTGATATGGGATAGAGACAGGGACCAGGATGTGGACAGGGATGGTGTCAGGGATGGGGATGGGAACACGAACAGGATGGGGATGAGATGGAACTAAGGCAAGGATGGGGACAGGGATGAGGATGAGGACAGAGACAAGGATGAGGATGGAGATGGTGACAGGGATGGAGAAGAGGATGGGAATGGGATGAGGACAGGGATGGGATGGGGGTAGGATGGGGATGAGACAGGGATAGGGACCAAGACAGGGATGGTGGCAGGGGTGGGGATGGGGACAGGATTGAGATGGGGATGGGGATGGAGAAGAGGACAGGGAAGGGAAGGGAATGGGAATGGGATTGGAACAGGGATGGGATAGGGACAGGAATGGGATAGGGACAGGACCAGGATGCAGACAGGGATGGGATGGGGATGGGAATAGGACTGAGACAGGGATGACGATAGGGATAGGGGTGGGGATGAGGACAGGGATGGAGCTGGGGCCAGGGCTCAGCTCTGTCTCGCCCCTCCCAGCCCGTGCAGCACCTGACCAAGGGCCAGGGCTGAGCTCAGTGCCCAGACTAAGATTTAGGGCTGGGTTTAACATTCAGCCCAGCCAGGCGGTGCCTGAGCCCAACCCAGAGCCCCCAAATCCGAGCCTTGCCTCTTATCTCAAACCCATCCCTGCCTGTGATGGGGCAACCTGGGGCTGCAGCTCCATCTGCCTCATCCCTGACAGCAATTCCTGCCTTTCCTGTCCCGGGTAACCCTCCAGCACTGCTGGTGCTGCTGAGCCCTCCGAGCTGGATAATCTCTGATAGAATTAATAAATACATCAACCTTAAACCTCTTTGCCTGGCAGCTCCTCTTCAGTGACAGGAGAGGGCCCTGCGTGTCCATGGTCACGTAGGGATGGACCCACGGGAGCCACGGAGCCACAGGGTGGGGGAGGAGCCAGGCAGCTCTTTTCCCCTTCTTTTATCCCCCATCTGCATTTTTTGGGATTCTCCAGGACTCCCAAAGCTCTACCTGAGTGAAGGAGCAGCTGCTGCTGCCGTGGCAGATGCCACAGATCCCATTAAGCCCTTTGCTGGGTCAGATCCATGCGGGGGGCCACGTGTCCCTGTGCCACGTGTGCGCTCACACGCAGCACACACATGCACACGCATGATGTGTTCCCAGGACTTCCAGCCCCTCTGGACACACCCAGCCCACCCCAGCAGGCGTTTCCCCATTTTATTTCCCCTCTCCCAGGAAAAAGGAGAGAGGATTTATTGTAAAACTCTCTGCACTGAAATTTGGGCTGGGGGCAGGCGAGGTCACCCCCCACGGGGACAGAGCGATGCGGGGTCACCCGTGGGCTGATCCGTGATCCAGCCCTTCCTTGTTTCCACGCCAAGGGGTTCGGCACACAGGGATGCTCCGTGGGGGGGCTGGTGCAGGGCAGGAGGAGCCCAAACCTGCCACAGAGCATCTCATCCCAGACAGCTCCGTCAGCCTCATCCCACAGCTCCGGGATTACGCCGGTGCCGTTCCAATCCCATCCCCATCCGCGGTGCTCAGCCAATGACCTCGGCGCTGGCACGCAGGGCCTTCCTCCGCGGGGATCAGAGGTGATAAAGCTCTCCCAGACCCGGCTCGGCACGGCGAGCTCCCAGTCCTGGCAGACCACGGATGCTCCAAGGATGACGTCCATGGACGCGGAGAACGGGATGGACAATGAAGTCTTCACCCAGGTAAGGGGATTTTCTCCCTGGATTTGGGATTCTGGGGGGTTTATGCTCCTTGTACCTGGATAAGGAGCTGTAACGGATGCAGCACAAAGGGATGGGAGTGGAAGGGGAGCAACTGTGGGTGCCAAGAGATCATGGGATGGATGCTGGGGAATAACTGATGGGAGAGTGGAGGGGAGCTATTTCCCAAAGCTCCAGCTCTGAGCCAGGTGAGGTGATGTTGGAGCAAGACAGGACGTAATATTTGGGGTGTCTTTCTGCCTGCCGGAGTGAATTGATGGAAACATATTTGATGGTGAACTTTGAGCCATTATCATCCCAGCAGGGAGAGAGGGAGATGCTGCCTGTGGTGAGCAAGGGTCCCAGGAGAGCCCAGCTCTGCTCGTGTATCCCGGAGAGAGCTCCAGGCTGGGCTCAGGGATCGCTCTGGACTTGGGGGATCAGAGGATTCAGTCCTTCCCTGCCCACCAGCAGTGCCATGGCTTTCAGCTGGGGTTTTGGAGAGGCAGGAGGTGGGTTCCCAGCCTCTCACTCCCTCGCTGGCTCTTCCCAGCGCCTCACCCAGACTCCAGGGATGGGCTGGGAGTCACATCCCCCCGCACGTGGCTCTGCCGCGGCGATGTGGCCGCTGTCCCTGCTGCGCAGTGGCTCTCCCAGGACACCACAGGGCTGCAGGGTGGGATCCTGCCACAGCCTCGCACTTGGGACTTCCTTCAACCTGAGTTCTGGGTTATTTCCTCTGATCGTCCGTGCTGGGTGGGAAGGATTTCGCAGGAGTCGGCGCAGGCTGGATGTGGCCGTGACACGGGGCCATCCTGTGGTGGTGGCAGGGTTCTCCCCCTCCCGGCACAGGGATGGGACCCCTGGGGTGCAGCTTGCTCACACCCAGAGCGCCAGGAGGAAGGATGAGGTATCCCATGGAGGAGGCGAGGAAAAACCCCCTGGCACCGAGCATCCCCTGCCCGGTCCCGCTCTGGTTTGGTGGCACCAGGGACGTGGTGTGTCCCACGCCGTGGGACATGGTGGTGGCCATGGAAAGTGCCCCAGGGATGCAGGAGAAACCTCCCCTTTCCGCCGCGATTGGGAAAGTGCCGCACGCGGGAGTTGCTCATCCCTGGGTGGAGTGACTCAGGGTCCTGTGTCCTGACTGGGACTTTTGACCTTGGAGCTGTGCCAGGCTTTGTGGCACCTGACACAGCCCTTCTGGGATACGGGATGGGCCTTAGCTTTCCCTGCATTTGGCCATGCTGGTTTTTGGGGACACCATCCCTCCTGCCAGAGCTCCTGCCAGCTCTGACATCCTCTCCAGGGTTTGGGGACTAAACTGGGACATTGGGGACCTTGCTGGAATGTTGGGGATGGTGCGGGGCCAAACACCTCTCCCCGTGGTGTCACAGGACTGATCCTGGGGCTCTCCGTGCTGGTCCCATGAGGAATCTGATGTCCTCTTGGGCCAGGAGATATTTGATGGAGCTGGCGGGCTCTGACAGCGGAACAAGCTGACATTGCCCCGAGGGAGGTCTGGGCAGGCCAACGTCATTCTTGTGGCGCAGTGATTCGGGAGGAGGCAGCAGGGCAGGCAGGGTGGGAGCTGGGCATGGAGGGGGAAAACAGGACATGCCAGTGTTGAGGGTCCCACCAGAAAATCCTCCTGGGCAGGAGAGGTTGCTCAGGGATGGAGATGATCCCAAGATCAAGGGTGACCACCACCAGTGGAGGTTGGCCACCACCAGTGGAGGGTGGCCACTGCCATCAGAGAGGGACCACTGCCAGTGAAGGGTGGCCAGCAGTCCAGGATGGCCATCACCAGTCAAGGATGGCCATCACCAGTGGGGGGTGACCATCACCCCCAGTCCTCCCTTTGGCAGAGGTCCAGTGACCCCCGTGCCCACTCACACATCACCCACTTACACCCATCGCCGGGTGCCACTTCCTGGCCAAACCCCCTTTGGATTCCTCCTGGATGGTGGCCCCAGTGGCTTTGAGGGTGGTGCAGGGTTGGGGGAGCGAGGGAAGAGCCAGAGCAGTGTGCTGGTGACACGTGAGGACGCTAAAATTAGGCGGCTCCAGCTAATCTAATTTAATCTCCCCTTTTCCGTCCGTTCCATGGAGATTAGCCTGGTGTGTGAGGTGGGAATCCAGGCTGCAGGAACTGGGGCAGCCCAGCCCAGGGACACCCACTCTGACCCCCAGGGAAATCCCTGCAGCTGTTCTGGGGAGGGCTGGATGTGGGGAGTGACCGTGGGTGCAGCTGGAGGTTTGGGCTGGGAGTCGCTCCAGGGTTGTCAGACCTGCAGAGAAGCAGCAGTAGGATGGATGGATGGATTCCCACCACCCCCAGCACGGACAGGGCATAACCCTCCCCCTTCCTCCCCCTCCATGGCGCAGTTTGGGACGGGCGAATCCCCTCCCTCTCTGCAGAGCTGGGGAAGGGCTGTTTCACCCGGCTCAGCCCAAGGTCACGCGCTCGTCCTGCGGCTGCCGAAGAAAGAAAAGTTCTCCAACCGGTTTTCTATTCCTGGCCCCGTGCGAGGGCTGGGTCCGGCCCAGCTCCAGGTTTCCAGTGTGTTGGGTGACAGGGCAGAGTCAATAACTGGTCACCGGTGTCACCCCGCTGCCGATGGGTTCGTGGGGACGTGTGTCTCCATGGCCCTGTCCAATGAGACCTCACTGGAAACTATGTGGAGCAGCGACGGAGTGATGAATCACGGGGCAGGTGATCCCAGATGAGTTCATGCCTCTCCTGGAGCAGCTCCAGCCCCAGGATCATCCCGGCTGCTCCATGCTTGGATGTGCCCAGTTCCTCTATCCCCATCCCTGCTCGTGCCTCAGTTTCCCCAGTGTAGAAGTGGGATATGAGCCTCGCCATGTTTCCCAAGCTCTCCTGGGGGTCCCCAGGAGCAGCGTGCTCTGGGGGGCTTTGCCCTGGGCTGTGGGGCAGGTTGGTCCCAGGACTCCAGGATGCGCCATCCCTGCTTCAGCCACTGGGCATGGCCCTTCCTCACATCCAACATTGTCATTACTGCACCACTCGTCCTTAAGGAATCACATTAGAGGAATTAGAGCCGGTTGTAGCTTCAATCCCTGCAATCAGCCGCTTCCTTTTCCTAAGGAATGTGGCATTAAATGCTGATAGATTATTACAAGCCCACACAGAGCTGGGAAGCAGCTGGGACAGCCTGAAAAAATTTCCATTTGGAGCTTTATTCCATGAAAAGAATTCCAAAACCTGCTGGAAAACCCCATTTCAAATTAAAAAAAAAACGACTTTATTTAGAGGAACAGGTTGAGTGGAGCCCGGCTCCTCCTGCCTTTTCCCGACTAGGGCATTATCTGGCAAATCAGTGGAGTCTTGGGGAATATTCTCCCTGAATAAACTGATTTTACGGGACAGAAGGATGAGACAGAGCCCTCATTTTGCAGAAACAGTCGCTTCCTTCATGCAGCCGGGCCGGCGGCAGATGGGGAAGGCAGACAGATGTGCCCGGCTATTTTTAGGCTCAAACGCTGCTTTAATTTCAACTTAACCACAGACAATTTGGGTTTTTAGGGGGAAAAAAAAAAGCTGGATGAGAGGATGAGTTGAAGCATAGGGGCAGCTACAGGGATTAATGGAATATCCTGAGGTGGAAGGGTTCCACAAGGATCAGTGAGTCCAAATCCTAAAAAGCACCAGGTCATGATGTGGGCATTTGACTGGAACACTGGACAGACTCAGGGTGGATCCGGTGACACTGGATCCTCCAGGAAAAGGTGTCTGGAAGCAGGATTTTCTCAGCTCTGGCTTTGGTTGCTTCTCCCCCCCTTGCCTTTGAAACAGAGTTACAATTCCCTGAAAAAAAACACCAAAATGATGTAAACGACCAAGTAGAAAGGACTCTCAGAGGGTTGAAGGCGTGAAGAGCCGGCGCTGCTCGGAACTGGTTGGGAAAGCGGCAGGAGCAGGCAGACGGGTTGGGTAACTCCTGCCCCGGTCCTGCTGGGACCGGCTCTGCTGGGAGCGGGGAGCGGGAGCCGCTCCGGAGGGCCAGGACGTGCCGCGGCACTCGTAGGGCTCCGGGCCACCGACGCCCGGCCGCGGCCCGTGGATTCCCAGATGGAGCCGGGATGCAGCCGGGATGGAGCCGGGACGGAGGCGAGGAGCAAGGCGGGATGGTGGAGGCAGGTCCCGGCCCCAGCGATGCTCCCCGGGGCCTTTGGGGCGCGGCGGCGACCCCCCGGCACCCCGTCCCCGCGCAGGGGCGGCGGGACACGCGAGCGCCGCGGGCCGCGGGTGATGGATGTGACCTGACGGGTGCACAGCGCCGAGCACGTTCACACGCATGTGATGGAACACGCGGGGGGAGCGCGGCACACGCGGCGCCCATGGCGGCGGCGGCGGCGGGCACGGACACACGGACACACGGACACACGGGCACACGGACACACGGACACACGGGC
>NW_020938059.1:22488-22706 GCF_003984885.1 Neopelma chrysocephalum
GACACACGGGCACACGGACACACGGACACACGGGCTGCGGGCACACGGGCTGCGGGCACACGCCTGCACACACGCGGGGGCACCCCCAGTGCGGCACAGGCCCCCCGTGCACCCCGAGTGCACCCCCAGTGCACCCCCAGTGTGCCCCCAGTGCACCCCCCGTGCAGCACAGACCCCCCAGTGTACCCCCAGTGTATCCCCAGTATACCACCCCAGTG
>NW_020938059.1:27706-53101 GCF_003984885.1 Neopelma chrysocephalum
GGGGAAGCTCCTCAATGAGCCCCATTGGCGCGGGGAGCGCGCGGCTGCCGGGGCCGCTCCGCACCTCCGCTCCGCACCCTCCGCGCCCGCCATGATCGCATCCCACCTCCTCGCCTACTTCTTCACCGAGCTCAACCATGACCAGGCGCAGAAGGTGAGCGGGGCGCGGGGCGAAGCGCGGGGAGCTGGGGAGGGGGAGAGGATGGGGAGGGGGGAAAAGCGAGGGAAAAAATGGAGAGGGGCTAAAGGCGAAAAGGGAAAAGTGGAAAGGGAAAAGGGAGGAGAAGGGAAAGGGGGGAAAAAAGGGAGAAAGGGGGAGAGAGGGGGAAAGAAAGGAAAGAAAAGTTGAAAAAAGGGTAGGGAAAAGTTGTTAAAAAAAAAGGAAGGAGGGAAAGAGACGGGGGGAGTGAAAAGGGAAAAGGAAAAAGGAAAAGAGAAGGGAGAAAAAAGGGAGAAGGGAAAAAAGGGGAAGAGGAAAAAGAATGAAGGGGAAAGGAGAGGGGGGAAAAGTTAAAAAAAAAAAAGAAAAGAAAAGAAAGGAGGGGAAAGGTGGGAGGAAAGAAGAAAAAAAGGAAAAAAGGGAAAAAGGGGAAAAGGAGAGGAAAAGAGTAAAAGGAGGGAAAAGGAGGAGGGAAAAGTTTATTAAAAAAGTAAACGGGGAAAAAAAAAGAAGAAAGGAAAAAGGGAAAAAAGACAAAAGCATTAAAAAGGGGAAGAGGAGGCACAGGGGCTCGGGAGCGAAGGGGAACCGGGGCGCAGCGGGCCGGGGGGGCGGGCGGAGGCCCCGGCGCTGCCCGGCCGGGGCCGCGTGCGGTACGTGCTCGGCTGCGGGACCCCGCGTGGCCGGGCGGGCGCAGGGGGAGGAGGGGGAGAGCAGCAGCAGCAGGAGGAGGAGGAGGAGGAGGAGGAGGAGGAGAAGGGGGGGGATCTCTGTGCCTCTCCCCCGCCGGAGCCGCGACCCCCGCGGCCGCCGCTCGCAGCACGTGTCGCCGCTTCCCGCCCGCGCGGAGCGGCCGCGGAGCATCCCCGGAGCCGCTGCCCCCGCTCCGCCCCGTGCCGAGCTCCGAGCCGAGGCCCCCGCGGCGAGCGGGGTCAGCCCGGGGCACGAGCCCGGCGGTGGCGTTGGCACCTCGGGTCCCCTCGCCCGCGCTGTGCCCCCCGCGCCGGACCGCGTGTGTGCCCCCCATCCCTGCACTGACAGCGATGGAAAACCCCTTCCTGCCTCCCCATCCCTTCATCTCGGGGTCTTGAACCATTAATTTTGGGGGCCCGAACTCCCCGAGCCTGTTCCCAGACCGCAACCCCGAGCGGCAGCGTCCCGTTGGGATGCACGGAGAGTTCACGGAGTGTTCGTCACCCCCAATTCCCGAGCTCAGGCACTGGAAAAGCGCAAGTGTTCCTGCTCTCCTATGGCTCGCGGGGTAGCCGGCCTTTGTCTGGCCAGGACAGCGCTTAGACTGGGCTTAATAAATTATTCCTGGAAAAAAATGCTGGACGGGAGAGTGTGCTGAGGGTCGGGCTCTTCCCGCAGGGCTCCACCGGCATTTGGGACATCTGGGAATAGAGCAGAGAGGGCTTCGGCTGTGATTCCTGAGGTCGGGAAGTGGTCAGGATTTGCTAATCTGAGTGTGAGGGGGTCGGGATTTGCAAATGTTGCCATAAAAAAAGGAGGAAAATGCTTAGAGAGCCCTCGGATAACCCTGGAGACACCACCGGGGAAGTGAAACTCGCCACGTTGGCCCTTCGCGGGCGCTGAATAGGAAGGAAAACAAGGCAGAACATTAAAAAAAACCAACCCCAACCTAAACAAAGTGCAGGGAAAACTTCCCAACGCAAAACTATCCTTAAGGAAATATGGGCTCGGCTTCTCCCTCTGCTCGCCAGTGGCCCCGGGGTTGTGCAACAGCCAAATCCACGGGAAGGGATTGTGTAACCCGACGGCAGAAATAGGCCAGCGGCAGAGCCCGGCTCCCGGCTCCAGGCTGCTCACGCCTTCCTTATCGGGAACTGGGAATAATGGAGAGGGAGGGCTTGGACGAAGGAATTCGACTTCGTTACCCAGCGAGAAAAGGGTGTGCAGAGCCTGGGGGACCGGCTTCACTTCCCTCCCGGCTCCAAAACGGTTGTTGAGATGGGAGGGAGGAAAAAACCATCCAGGAGCCGCCGGTGTGAGCTCGGGATGCTGTGGGAGACAGCGCTGCCCTCCCAGCCGCCTCCACAACTGGATTTCTCTGGGATATTTTTAAACAAATTCCTGTGAATCCTCCCGGTGAGGCAAAGCTGGGAGGGAGCACGGAGCTCAGCTCGGCTCAGGGAGAGGGCAGAGGGGGGAGCAGCCAGCTGTCCAACCTGGCTGCTTCCACCAGGGACGTACAAAGTATTCCTGGTTTATAAATCTTCCCAGGCAAGGTGGGGGTTCCCCAGCACAGGGAGTTGTAGGGGGTGAAATTCTTGGAAAGCTGCGATTTATTTGGTTGGGTCTTTTTATCAAACCCAGAATTTGAGACTATATTTGGGGGAAAAATTGCGGGTGGTAGCCTAGGATGTGTTTTCCCTTTGGGTCAGGCAAAAAAGGGGCTCGACTGGGGGAAGAAAGTGCCTTTTCCAACATCTGTGGTTTGTGTCCTCCTCAAGGCCTTGAAAATAGCCTCAATAATAGGATTTTTCTTCCTGTTCTTGCCACGGAGCAGCTTTACCTGCTCCCCTGCCCACCCTGGGGGGATGTTACCTACATCCCCAACACCTCCTGCCCTTTTCCTGGCTGGAAAGTGGGTTGTCTGGACTTATCTAACCCCCAAGGGATTGTGCAAACTTTAATTAACCTCAGCAGCGTCCTTTGAGATCCCGGCTTGAAAGTTTGCCGCTGCTGAACCGCGTTCCCTTGGGATGTGCCGGCTCACGCTGGGCTTCCTGGTCCCTCAACCTCATCCTGTCATGCAACAGGAGTGGGAGTCGAGCGTCTCCTATTCCTCATCCCTCCTTCAAAAGAGGGAAACACTGGCAATGGGGTTAATTTTCCTGGATTTGTGGCCGTTTCCAAGCAGGGGCAGGTTTTCCTTGTTTTGTTTTTGGGTTGTTTTTTTTTTTTTTTTTAATTTTATTTTTCCTTTGCCAAGGGATTAGTTTTATCCAGCTGATTCCTCCCTGGCTGCCTCTGTGGCTGTGGGAGCGGCACCCATGGCAAATTCCTGGAAAACCAACTTAACAACTTCCCTTAAGGCTGCCAAGGTCGGTGTCAGGACTTCGCACCTTTGGGAAGTTGCCTGGTGTCCCCTCGCTCCTCCCTCCCTCACCAGAACTGCCCAGCCTCAGTTTTCCCTCCACAGTGGGATGCTCCCAGCAACCAAAGGGGGATTCTTGGCACCAGCAAGGCCTTCCCATCCAGTGGAATGCTGCTCTGATCCCTGCCCTGGAGACCTCCGGGGTTTAAAACAGGACGTGTGGGCAGGGAGGTGCCTCGAGGGCCGGTGGGAGCCGGGAGCAGTTGGGTGTCTCCAAGTCCAGAGCGGGAAACCAGCGTGTTTTCCTGGTTCAAGTGGGTTTTTGTGGGGCTGTGGAGCAGTGGGGTCACCCAAGAACGGGTCGGCGGATGCTCCACCGCGTGACTTCCTCGGCGGGGGTGCCCGGCTCCTCCTCCGGCGGGGATTCAGCTGCCGGCCCGGGGGTGAGGGTGAGGATGGGAGGAACCGGCCGAGCAGGAAACATCTGACTCACTCAGCTCGAGATGACTCCGGGCGTGTGTCATCCGAGGCTCGGCCCTGGTGGGGAGGGCACGTGGGGCTGGATGCGGCGCGGAGGAGCCGAAGGACGTGGGTGCCATTGGGGTCAGGGCTGGGGGAGGGTGGGTGCAGCCCAGCATCACCCCTGTGTCACCCACGGGAACCCGGGGAAGGGGACGAGCCAGTTCCCTGCGCTGAGTCACCCGGGGTGGGAAACCCGGGGCAGGGATGGGCAGCGCTGGTGTGCAGAGGGCAGGGACCGAGGACGTGGCACAGGGTCTGTCCTGGGGCAGGGAACAAACCCTGCCCAGCGCTGGACGCCTTCACCCTGCAGCCTCTGCTGCTCCCTCTGCCTCGGTTTCCCCGAATTCATCACATCCCACCGCAGATCTGGGTGGGATGGGAGCACAGCTGGAGCTCACACAGCATCCCCTGCTCAGAGAAGCACGGAGGGAGTCAGCATTCCCTAAAACTTCAGGGGTTCCTGCAAAACAGCATGTTTTAAGTTAAAAACTGTGACGGAGGGAAGTAATTTAAAGAAAAGATAATTCCCAGGAAAAATGTCCCTGGAGGGAGGATTGACAGCACACACGGTGGGTTTGAGGTTCTCCAGCCTTCCCCAAACTCGAACGCCACTCCATTGTTCTCACACACGACAAATGTTTGACTTTGTTGCCAAAAAGGAAAAGAATTCAGTCCATAAACCAGCCAACTTCTCCCAGTGTTCTGCTTTTGCTTAAAACTCTGCTTGAGTGAGGCACATCCAGCTGACAAATCCAGCGGGGAGGTGCCGGGGGTTGGACACACGTGCTCCGGCTCTTGGCAGGCACGTGCCTTTGGGAAAGAATTCAGAGTAAAATTAAAACTAAAAGCAAGCAGCTTCCCCTTCCTGGAGCCTGGGATCATTAACGGGAAAGATGTACCAGAGACCTTATTGCATGAGAACAAACCTCCCCGGGCTCTTCCCCTTCTCGGGGACATCGGCGGGGCAGGAAATGGTTGCGCGGTGCCGGAAGCGCCGTCACGCCACATTTCCATCATCACCCACAGCAATCCTGCCCCGGCTCCCCCTGGGCCCCCCTGGGCCCCCCCCGGCACCCATGTAAAGTAAACAACAAGTAAACCAAGGAATTTAGAGAATCATGGAATGGTTTGGGTTGGAAGAAACCTTGAACCCATCCAGTGCCACCCCCTGCCATGGGCAGGGACACCTTCCACTAGCCCAAGTTGCTCCAAGCCCTGTCCAGCCTGGCCTTGGACACTGCCAGGGATGGGGCAGCCACAGCTTCTCTGGGCAACCTGTGCCAGGGCCTCCCCACCCTCCAGCCAGGAATTCCTTCCCGATATCCCATCTATCCCACCCTTTGTCAATGTGAAGCCATTGTCTCCTGTCCTGTCATTCCAGGCCCTTGTCCAAGTCCCTCTCAGCTTTCTTGGGCCTCTTTAGGCACAGGAAGATGCTCTAAGTTCTCCCCCGAGTCTTCCCTTCTCCAGGCTGAACACTGCCTGCTCCTTTCCATGGATAGTGGCATTGAATTGGAATTAAGTTATTCACAGACTAATTAATATTTCCACAGCACAGACCCCTTGGGGTCCAGCACCTGATTAAGAGGAGTCTTGATGTGTAAAACACCATCCAGCCACGATGCTGCTACCAGAGCTGTGAGTTTCCAAAGCCAAAGCTGATTGTTGGGTTGCTTTAAGCTCACCTTGGCTCAGCTCAGCTCGGCTCAGCTCAGCTCACACAGCAACAAAAATTGGGCAACTCGAGGTTTCTTCAGCTGCAGGATGGGCAGACCTTTCCTGGGGTGTCTGTGCAGCTGGGATGGGTGACTTCTCCAGCATCTGGCCTGGAAACGAGCTGAGCCTTGGAGACAGCCCTGAGCCAGGAGATAGGGATTCGCTGGGTTTTGGTCCCAAAATGTGGCATCGAGCTCGTTACAGCCGCAGCAGCTCCGTGATCCGGTGCTTCAACACAATGTCCTGGGCTGGAGCACACCCAGCACCTCCCAGCCTCCATCCCTTCCCTCTGCCTTCAGTTTGTTTAGATTTCCTTCAGGAAACACTATTAGTCAGGCTGAAAGCTTTCCAGAAATTCAATTGCCCTGTCCTGGATCCTAACCTAGTGACTTTATTTGTTTGGAATTGGCAATCCAACCCAAACTGTTCCATGAGCTTCAAAAACAATAAACAACTGAGAGGGTGTTTTTGTTTTGAAAGATGCTGTGGCTCTGGTGCTGCAGGCTGAACTCCCCCTGTTTTATCCCATCTTTGCAACAATTTGAGAAATGCTTGGAATAACAAAGCAGGACATGGGGCTGGGAATCTTTGGGAATGACGGTGGCCATGGCTCTTCCTTGGTGGGGGCCAGGCACAGCCCAAGGTGGTCTCGCTGGGGAAGGAGCTGTCCTGCAGGGTGTCCTGACCTGCCTTAACTGCCAAGTGGGGCAATGTCTACGTTGGGAGAAGATGATCCAGGTCTTAGAGGGCTTTGGAGATTAGAGGAAGGTCATCCTGTTCCTCAGGCTGAGGTTATTCTAGGTACACTGGAGCCTGGAGGACATGGGGGACGTGCCGAGCGGTGCCTGTCCTGGGGGAAGGAGGTGAAACCTCTGGGTGGTGTCCCTGTGCTGTGATTTGGGGGTGGTGGGTTGTGCACTGCAGCATCTTCACTGCTGAGGAGCACCTGAGCTCCCAAAGCTCCCAGTTTCCCTGGGATGAGACCTTCCCTGGCAGGGGGAAAAGCAGCAGAGTGACAGATGGGGGAGAAACACCAGTTTGGGCAAGGGTGAAGTCTGTGGTGTGGCAGCCAACTGCTGGGATGGGGACTCCTCACTGGGACTCTACTGCTGGGATGGGGGCACCTTGTTGGGACCCCTCCATCAGGATGGGGACACCCCTCTGGGAACCCACCCCTGTGATGGGGACACCTAGCTGGGACCCCACTGCTGGGATGGGGACCCCTCAGTGGGACCCCATCCCCACTCCCAGTGGTGCCACCAGGACCCCACAAGCACCAGAGGCTGCTGGGCAGGGATGAGGCTGGTTGGGGTCCTTGCTGTGCCGAGGGCAGGTCAGTGGCTCCTGAGGACTTTGGGGAAGGTCTCCATGAGCTGGGATAACACTGTCTGTATCTCCTGGGATAATGATCTCTCTCCCAGCATAACTCTCTCTCCAGCTTACCCCTAAGAGTTGGGGTTGGACTGTCTCTCCCGGGTTGATGGTGTTGGGATAACCCCCAGGATAACTGCTGGGATAACCCTCGGGTAACCCTTGGCGCAGCTCGGGGGCAGGTTTCCTACCCTGGGGCTGGCACAGAAGTGGGCTCCAGCTCCTGGAGCTGGGAGAGGAAAGGAGAGAGTGGAGGTGAGCTGGGGCAGTAGGGCAAGAGTGACCAGTTAACCAGTTAACTGGAGGTTACTGGTGCCAGTAACCAGAGCCTCGGTACATGGTAGGGAATTTTCAGCAGGTGAAAGCAAATAAGAGGGGAGGGAGGAGTGTTTGACTTTCCTGCTGCTGGGGTGGATAAGGAGAGGCTGGTAAACAGCTGGCACTGGGAAACCTCCAGGTTTCCTTCTTCCTGGCCTTTCCCAGCTCCCGATTGCTGGGAAAGAGCTGAAAACACCAGGAGAAGTGAGGAGGAGGAGGTTTTGCGCATCACACCAGTGAGGATGCTGCTGCCCTGGGGATGAAGCATCTCTCCTGGAATGTGCTGGGCCAGGCCTCCCTCCATCCCCTGACCTTCCTCCATCCCCTGACCTCCCTCCATGCTCAGACCTTGCCGCTGGGATCTCAGTTCCCAGGTTTCCAACAGAGCTGGGGGTGGGGAAAAAAGGGATGCGCTGGAGCATCCTGAGCCTGAAACACAGGCAGCCCAAACCACAGCAGGGCTGTGTTGTGCAGCCCGGGGTCTGTGAGCGAGGTCACGCTGGGGCGGGTGCAATTAGTCGCCCACAAAATGCCCATTTCCTCCAGCGCAGCCCCATAAAGCACAACCTGAGCCCGCTTCCGCTGCCCCGCCGTACGTGCCTGCAGACAGGTGAGCGCGCGGGGTGGAGTTTTCCTCTTGACTTCTCAGGGCTTGCAGCTGCCCTTTAATTAATTTTAAGTGAAGCTAATTGAAGCAGGGCATCGTTTGGGAGCGGGCAGTGTCCGCCTCTCCCGTTCCCTGCTCCGGCCCGGCCGCACGGACACGCACGGTCAGGGCCAGGGAGGAATCTTTCCATGCCTTTCTTGGGGAAGGCAAGATGCTTTGATGCCATTTATGGAAGGAGCTGGGCTTCTGCATATCCCCAGCTCAAGGGTATAACTATTTCCAGGAGCAGGGGGTGGATTTCTTGCCTCTCTGGCCGTGGCACCCACTTGTGTCACAGCAGCACCCACTTGTGTCACACAGCGTGGTTTGCTCAAGGGGGTTGAGTAGTTCTTGGCTCTTGGGGTGATCTCAGCAGCAGAGAAATGACGGGGCAGTGGATTCCTCCCTGGGGGTCAAGGTCAAGGCGCGTTGGTGCCGTGGCGTGGGAAGGGCTCCACACCTGAAAACCTCCATCCCTGACCTCCTGACTCACTCCTGAGTTTGAATTCCTGCTTCTGTAGCAACCTGTTTGGGTGTCTGTGGGTGACTGAGCGGGAAGATGCTGTGGAGCATCAGGTGCAGCTCAGGGTTTGGCATTCCCAAGCGGTCTGGGAAGGGGGGCAGCTCCTTGGAGAGTAGCCCTGGATGGTTGGGGAGAGTAGCAGTGGTGGGTGATTCCTGGGATGAGCTGTTCCAGCAGTGCTGTGTCGGTGATGTGCCACTGGTGCCACGTCCTGCGCCCTGGGATGGGTCATGACCTGCTCCCGCCCTGCTCCTTCTGTCACCCCCAGGAGAGGGGCTGGTCACTGTCCTGAGCATGTCCTGGAGGTTGTGCCCCTGTGCCCATGTCCCCACCTGACCTTTGGGCTTTATCTCCCCCTTTCAGGTCGACAAGTACCTGTACCACATGCGGCTCTCCGATGAGACCCTCCTGGAGGTGTCCCAACGTTTTGAGAAGGAGATGGAGAAGGGGCTGGGGGCAGAGACCAACCCCACCGCCTCCGTGAAGATGCTGCCCACCTTTGTCAGGTCCACCCCGGATGGGACAGGTACCATGGGAGGGAAGATGCTCCCGGGAGAGCAGAGGGAGGGCAGGAACCACCCATCCTCATGGCACTGCCCAAACAGGGATGGCACCATAGCCACCTTCTCTGCTGGTCCTGGGGGCTTCCTCCTGCTCCGGCTGAGCAGGGGACAGGCCTCATTCCCCCTCTGCTGGCACTGGAGGGGCTCCCAGTTCCCACTGGAGGGAGGGAGGGTGGGAAGCTGCCCTGGCGTGCCCTTGCTGGCAGGACAGAGACAGTCACGGGTCCGGCTCATCAGATTTCATGAGCAGTGAGGCGGCAGCGCTGCCAGCGCTGTCTGAGAGCCACCAGGGCCGGCAGGAGCAGGGGCTCTGCAGGCTCCTCACAATGGGCCTTTCTGCCCACTTCCCATGCCCGAGGCACGCTCTGGACAGCCACATCCCCAGCTTGTCCCTTTCAGCCCAAAAAACCACCTCCTCCGGCATCCAGAGGGGAAAGTTCCTTGTTGCCTCTCCCAGCTCGGTGTTCTGGGAAGGAGCTGATCTCCACCCCTTGCCCATCAATGCACCCAGGACCCACCAAGTGCTCCGAGCTGGTGGAGTGCTCCTGGCTGCTGAAGGGAAGGAGGGACGGAGCCCTCAGCAGCTGGAGCTGCCCTGGCTTCACATCTGGGATGGCAGCAGCCCAGGACGAGGCCCCGGGAGGGTCAGTCCTGTTGGATGGAGTTGCTCGGAGCTGGGGTTGCTCCAGTGTTGGCACCTCCATGGGGGTCTGAGAAACCACAGGGGCAGAGGCTGCTGGTCACCAGGAGGAGAGGTGGACAAAGAGGGACAGAGCCAAAAAAACTCGTGGCTGCTCTCTGGAGGCAAGGACAGAAGTGCTAGAGTTGTGAAATCACAGAATCACAGACTCATGGAATGGTTTGGGTTGCAAAAGCCCTCTAAGGTCATCAAATCCAACCGTTCCCCCAGTGCTGCCTAGGCCAGCACTAACCCATGTCCCACATGGCTGTTAAATCCCCCCAGGGATGGGGACTCCACCCCTGCCCTGGGCAGCTGTGCCGGGGCTGGAGAACCCTTTCCATGCAGAAACTTTCCCCGATATCCAACTTAAACCTCCCCTGGCACAGCTTGAGGCCGTTTCCTCTTGTCCTGTCCCTTGTTCCCTGGGAGCAGAGCCTGACTCCCCCCCTGGCTCCCTCCTCCTGTCAGGGAGTTGTAGGTGGTGACTGGAGGTCTCTGGATCACTGGGCAGTGTTGGGTGTTTGCTGGTGATGTCTCAGTGAGGTCTGGGGTGGGTGGTGGCATCTGGGGTGGAATGGTTTGGGTGGGAAGGGACCTTAAAGATCATCTCATTCCACCCCCTGCCATGGGCAGGGACACCTTTCACTAGCCCAGGTTGCTCCAAGCCCTGTCCAACCTGGCCTTGGACACTTCCAGGGATCCAGGGGCAGCCACAGCTTCTCTGGGCAACCTGTGCCAGGGCCTCCCCACCCTCACAGGGAAGAATTTCTTCCCAATATCCCATCTAAATCCCACCTTCTTTAGTTTAAAACTCTTCCCCCTTGTTCTCTCACTACACCCCCTGCTAAAAGTCTATGTCCACCTTCCTTGCGAGCTCCTTCAATCCCTGAAGCATCTGGGCACCCAGAGCATCCCCTGTGCTCGGCCCCCTCCGTGCACCTACACCCAGGAGCTGGACCTGGCTCCCTGCCCCAGGATCGAGATTCCAATCTATTTAAATGTTGGAGAATATTTGTAATTACAGGGACGGCCAGGAGCCGCCCCTGGGCACGGGAACTGGAGCAGCTGAAGGTGCTGGGTGCTGGTGGAGGGTGTGCCAGTGCTCCCAGCACCCTGACCCTGCTGGGAATGGAGCGATCCCTCCCCGTGCCCCTCCGGGACAGGTCCTTGGCATCCTGCCCTGCATCAGTGCCCCAGCTGACATTTCTCACCCGGGGCGGGGAGAAGGGGGAACGGCAGCATGGAACATATCACTGGAGAGGGTGCTGGGGCAGTCACGGAGCTGCAGCTGCCCAGGGGGGCTGGGAAACAGGAGGGTTTTGGAGCCAAGAGCTGGAGTTCCCTGTCCAGCTCCAGCTGGATCCAGGCTGTGAGCAGCACCAGTGTCTCTGCTCTTGGGTTTCGGAGGGGAGGCTGGAAGGTGCACACGTGCCAAATCCCTGGCACAGATGGTGTGGCAACAGCTCAAGAGGAGCTCAACGTCCAGGGCCATGTCCTTCCTTCTTCCCTTTTTTTTCGAAGCTCCTGGGCAAAGTCTGACTTGGGCTGGGCACCAAGTCCTGCTCCCACCTGCTCCAGGTGCCAGCAGCTGCTCCCACTTCCAGGACAGGCTTTTCCTCTGCTCCAGGCCTGCTCCTAAATGCCAGTGCCATGGGGCTCCTCACCGTCCTCCTGCCACACATCCCTGTCCTTCCCTGCCTCCTGCTGCAGCCCCCATATCTCTGCTGTGGGATTCCACCCCCTGGAAGGCACAACCAGATCCCACTGCCGGGATCCAGGCGGATGAGAGGCGCTTATGGAAATACAAGGTCACATCTGCAGGTTAAGCCAAAACACAGCCCTGGCTCCCAGCTCTTGGAGGCTTTCCTGTTCCCATGGTGTGTGATAAGAGGGGGGAATTCTGCTTTGGAAGCAGAAACTCTCCCAGTAACAACTTTTCTTGCTTTGCTGGGCTCCGGCACCCACTGGAATGCCGCCGTGCCATGCTGGCACTGAGGTGGTGGGGAAGCATATCCTAAATAAGCTTCTCCTTGGATCCCCAGTGACTCTCCCGAGGGCTCTCCCTGCTCAGGGCAACCACCACCTTCCTCCCTGCTCCATTCCTGCTTTTTCCAGGCTTTGCTGGTGTCACCACATTTCCTCCTCCACGCTGATGTTGACACAAGGATCTTGTGGTGCATCCTCTGTTAAGCTCCAGCAGCTGATAACCCCAGCCTGGAGGTTTCAGGAGGACGCTGCAGGATTTGGGAGTCTAATCCCTGGAAATCTGAAGGGTGGCTCTTGGCAGCACCTTTCCCTTGGCCAGTGGGCTCAGCTCCTGCTGATAGCAGCTGCCTCTGCAGGCAAACCAGCTCCTCTGGCCTATGGGCTTGAAAGGCTTGGAAAAAAACCACTGTTTTTATGCCCAAAGTCTCGTGGTTGGGGATTTACTGAATTTCCAGCAAGCTTTCCCAAGGAGGCTGTGGCTGCCTCATCCCTGGAAGTGTCCAAGGCCAGGTTGGATGGGGCTTGGAGCAACCTGGGCTAGTGGAAGAGCAAGGGGGTGGAACTGGCTGGTCTTTAAAGTCCCTTTCAACCCAAACCATTCCATGATTCCGTGAACTATCCGGCAGGAGGGTAGGGCTGGTGAGGGGTGGCAGTGGGAAGTGCTGAGGTCAGTGCCTCAACCTTCTCCTGCATCTCCCCTGGGCAGCAGAGCCTGGACCTGCTCCAACTTTTTCTCTTCCTCCTAATTTTTATTTCCCCAGTTTGACCAAGGGTTTCTACGCAGTGGAACTGCAGTCACTGGAAGGTTGTGGTTCCACTGGGGGTGGGGGTTCTGGGGTGACCAACCTCTGAGGTGCTGGGACATGATCCCACACACGCTGCTCCTCTCCCCCGGCCACCTCCTCTGCCCCACGGGAGCACAGGGGTTTTCCCAGGCACTCAACTCTCACCCTTGGGTGGTTTGCCAGGAGCAAGCAGCCCCTGGAATCAGGGCTCCATGTTTGCCCTCCCTGTTTGGCTTGTGGGCTCAGCACCACCCCTGATACCTTATCAGGGGCCGTGGGACTGGGGCCTGGTGCTGGTCCCGGAGCCCATCCCTCAGCTGCACGGCTGCCGTTCTTCCAAGGGAGATTTTGCTGCCTCTTTCCTCCTGCAAAGCTGATCCCCCTGGGACCCCACCCCTTGACCTCATCCCTCGGCACCAGGCTGCTCGTGCCCCTCTGGTGGGTGCTGAGCAGTGTGAGGGGGATGGGGGTGGTGTGTGGGTCCCACTGGTGAGGGCAGGGCAGAGCTGGTCCCACATGGCTCCAGGGGCCACGAGCCCCTCGTGTGGCTTGGCTGAAGCACCGAGTGTGTGAGGGGTGGGCAGGAGGGCAGGATGGCCCCACCCAGGCTCCTTAGCCCTTGTTTTGTGAGCCTCCTGGGTTCCTTGCATTATCTCCAAGGAGTTGAGCAACCTGTGACCCTCTTGGCTGCAGTGCCCTTATCCCTGGCATATTTATCAGCCCCCTGAGGTGCTTTCCATGCTCTGCCAACGAGCGGAGCGGCATCAGTGCCAATGGCAAGGGGAGCAGGAGCACAGCGTGACCTGTGTGTAGGGCAGGACACAATGCCAGTGGTGCCCAGCCAGGCATCACGTCCAGCTCTGCCCATCTGTGGCTGAGGGGGGTCCCTGTGGTGGCCTCACCAAGGACAGTGGGACAGCCAGGAGCTTCTCCAAGGTTTTCCTGGTGTGTTTTCTGTGTGAAGAGCCACCGTGGCCATGAATGCCCTGTGGCTGGCAGACAGGCTGCGAAAGGAGCTGCCAAACTGGTTTAAACCTCATCCCTGCAAAGGGTCAAGGGGAGGAGGAGGAAGGGGTGTGCAGGGTCTGGCTGCCCCAGCTCGGTGCTCCCACAGCCCCGTGTCCTCCTCCAGCCCCGAATTCTGGCCACGCTGCCTCTCAGAGCTGTGTCAGGGGCGCTGGCTGAGGAGGAGGAGCTGCAAAGCTCTGACAAGGTCCAGGTTTGGAGTGGTCTGGGGTTATTGGCTCCTGCAGGGGCTGTGGGGCCCCAGAGATAACAGGCTTGGCCAGAACCTGTGCAGGGACTCGCTGAACTTCAGCTCTTGTTAAGATAATGGTGTGATAGCCTTGGCACCTCCTTATTCCATTGGCCAGCCCATTCTGGGGTGTCACCTGGGCTGAGGGGACCGTGGCCTGTGCTGGGGGCTGGGCACGGGCTGGTGTCACCACGAGCTGGGCCCCCACTGCCCTGTGTCACCCTGGGGATGTGTGATGGGCTGAGCCCCTGGGTGCTGCACTGACCCCCTGGGTGATGTTCTGACCCCCTGGGTGCTGCACTGACCCCCTGGGTGCTGCACTGGCCCCCCTGGGTGATGTTCTGACCCCTCTGGGACGTTTTTCTGACCCCTCTGGGACGTTGTTCTGACCCCTTGGGTGTTGTTCTGTTCCTTGGGGTGCAGTGCTGACCCCCAGTGCTCCCCCATCCTCCACGTTCTCCATCCACAGCTCTGACCCTGCTGGAGCTGCCTGTGACCCCCGAGCCCTCTCATTCCTCTTCTCCTCGGAGCTCCAGGGGCAGCTTTCCATGGCCCTTTTCCGCCTCTCTAAAGCCGCTCCAGCTCGCAGTGGGTCCCGTGCCCCGTTCCCTCGCCCCGGGCCCTCGGAGGGTGACCCCAGGAAAGGCGCCAGGCCCGCTGGAGCCCCGGAGCTGCCTTTTCAGCTGGAGTCACTGGAGATGCCGGCGGCCCCGCTGGCGTGTGCATACTAATAACCCCCGGGTTTTGTCCCAACTGTGGCCCCTTTGTAGCAGCCCCGGCCGGCACAAAGCGGCCCCCGGGCGCCGGGATCGGCCCGGGGGAGCCAGCACAGCACATTTAATGCATTCAGGACTCCGACAGTGCTGATAGAGGGCTTTCCCCAGCCCTCTCCCCACTAAAACAGCCAGCTGGGCGCTTTTCCCGCAGCCCGGGTCCCCAGCCCGGCGAGCTGCCTTGAAAACAAACAGGAGGGGAGACCCTGGGCTCGCCCTTGGGGCTCCCCTCGGAGGAGCCACGTTCCAGCTCCCCCCGGGGAAGGCAGCAATGAGCCCCCGAAGGTCTTTTGGAGTTTCTCCCTCCCTGGTTTCCTGCTTCCACCTTCCCGAGGTGCCAGGAGCACGCTGGATTCCTGGGGCAGGGCAGGGAGCTCGGTAGGAGGGACATTCCCAGATATTGGAAGTTTAGCCAAGCTCTGGTGTTTCCACAGCTGCTCACAGGGTTTAACCCCTTGGGAGGGAGGTTTAGGAGCTCCCACCAAGCATCAGTAGGGTCGGGAATGGCTCTGCTGCCTTTTTCCTTATGGAGCCTGAGGCTGGAGCTCCTCTTCCTGGAGATCGCTGTTGGGTTTCTGGCTGGGGCTGGTGGGATTTATCCTCCCCAGGACATCCATATCCAGCTCAATGGCAGTGCCTTGATCCCCCATCAGCTGTGGGGGTGTAAGGGGTGCAGAGGAGGGTCAGGCCACACCTCTGATAAAACACCAAACATTATAATAATGATTAAAATAATGAAATATATTTAAAAATCAGACCATATCCTCATACCTGGGAGGTGGCTGGTTAACTCGGGGCTCTGGCAGGGCGAGGACCCTCCAAGCTTACTGGTTTTCCTTGTCCTGGTCCCGCAGAGGACGGGGATTTCCTGGCACTGGACCTCGGTGGCACCAACTTCCGTGTGCTGCGGGTGAAGGTGTCGGACAACGGGCTGCAGAAGGTGGAGATGGAGAACCAGATCTACGCCATCCCCGAGGAGCTCATGCGTGGCAGTGGGGTGCAGGTGGGCACCTCCAACCCCCCCCATCCCCGGGGTCACCCCGGGACCCCTGGATGTGTCCTGGGGTGGGAGCAGGGCTGGGCATCCCCCCCCGGTCCAGCAGGAGCTCCACAGGAGCCCAGTGGATCCTGTGCCAGGAACAAGAATTCCTGACGGCCAGCGTGGGGATGGGTGAGGGCGGGCAGGGGGGTGGGCACAGCTCCAACTCATCCCCTCGGCGTGGGCAGCCCTGGCAGGTCTCACTCTTTACCCTTTTTCCAGCTTTTCGACCACATTGCTGAGTGTTTGGCCAACTTCCTGGACAAGCTGAACATCAAAGACAAGAAACTCCCCCTTGGGTTCACCTTCTCCTTCCCGTGTCACCAGACCAAGCTGGATGAGGTGGGTGAGGGGCTGTGGTGGGATGGGCTGAGCTCTCGCCGGGGATCCCACAACAATTTAGCTCAGGCTTTTGATTAGTCTCATTGATTTTGAGTCATGTGACCTTTCCTGAAGGGCCTCATCTCTCATTCGAAGCCATTCCCAAGCTCTGAGTGAAGGGAGGTTAAGAACAGCACTGCCCCTTCTTTGTTATGAATATTTTTTGCTGGTGGAATGGCTCTGTGTCTGCACAGTCAGGGACAGAGAGGAGGGAACATTCCTCCAGGGAATGCAGTGCTTGGTGTCACTTCCCAATAATTCTGCTGCTTCTCATCTTCCCCAAACACTCCATAAAATCCCTGTTAAAAGGAACATCAGTGTTTTCTAAGGATAGGTACCAGGTTGTCTTTTTTAAAGCTGCTTGATGAGAGTGAGCAGTGGTCGGTCTCCTCTTTTAGACACATCTTGGCCAGGTTTTCATAGGATCATGGAATGGCTTGGGCTGGAAGGGACCTTAAAGCCCATCCAGTGCCACCCCCTGCCATGGGCAGGGGCACCTTCCACTAGCCCAGGTTGCTCCAAGCCCTGTCCAGCCTGGCCTGGGACACTTCCAGGGATGGGGCAGCCACAGCTTCTCTGGGCAACCTGTGCCAGGGCCTCCCCACCCTCCCAGCCAGGAATTCCTTCCCAGTATCCCATCTATCCCACCCCTGTCAGTGTGAAGCCATTGTCTCTTGTCCTGTCACTCCAGGCCCTCGTCCCAAGTCCCTCTCAGCTCTCTTGGAGCCCCTTTAGGCACTGGAAGGGGCTCTATGGTCTCCCCAGAGTCTTCTGGATTTCTGAATTTTCTGGACTTTACCTAATTTATCTTGAGGGGTTTTCATCTCTTATCCAGTGAGCTCTGACAGGGTCCTTGTGCTGAGCAGTTCCCAGGGTCACTGTTTGTGCCAGCAGAGCTCGGTGCTGACAGAGCGAGGGATGCGCTCCCGGAACTGTGGGGGTCAGGGATATGATGTTTCCATGGGATTCCTCCACGGAAATCAGCTTTTCCCGGTCTGCAGCTGAGCTCCATCAGTCCAGGGCACCCAGACGTGCTGAGCACCACATCCCCCCGTGCAGGCGGGCGGGGAGGGGGGTCCCTCCGGGCGCTGTCAGCTCCGCTCAGCCGCGCCGGCGCTCCCGCCCCGCCGGAGCCGTGACCTCGCTGGGAGACTCAACATCCCGGAGCCCAGCGAGGCACGTGGCCCCTTCCCTGCCACCCACCGCCTCGCGGGGCTCTGGCTCGTGGCGGGGAGGGAGGGCGATGCTTTCCTTGCCCTTATCTCACCCGGCTCCGCAGCGGGATGGAAAGAGAGCGGCTCCATGGAGCGCTGGCGATCCAGCACGTCCTCCCCGGGAGCTGCAGTGGGGCAAGGCTGCTGTGCCTGAGCCACTCTGCAGGGGCAGTGAGGGAGAAGAGCATTAACACTTTCCTCCTGGCAGACATGGGGGCTGTAAAAAAGGAAATTAAAATAAAGAAGCTGCGGGAGGAAGTGTCTGTCCCCCTGACCTTGCCTGGGCTGGGTCGCTCCGTGCCGCAGTTTCCCCATCTCTGAGGCAGGGTTGGTGTCAGCCTCACCGAGGGGCCTGTGCCGGGAGTGTTGCAGATTCCAAATGCAGCCGAGTCCCTTTCCTCCCCCCAAGGCTCAGCTCAGCCCCCGGCCAGGTGGCTGCAGTGGAGACAAACCTGGTGCCTCTGGCTACGGGGGGCTGTGAGCCCCCTACCCTGCAGGGAGAGGTCAAGGAGCATTCCAAGCCCCCCACCCCTCAAAGTTGGGTCAAGGAGCATTCCGTGGACTTGTGAACAGGTTTTGCCCCAGGGTTCCATAAAACCTGGTCACAGGAACCACTTTCCCTCCTGCTGGGGAGCAACGAGCAGGTCTTGTGTTATCTCACGGCCATAAACCTTATCTGACACGGAAACAGGGCTGATGGCGCAGCCGGGGAGCTGATAACGGGGGGGCTCCCCCACAGGGCCCTGTGTCTCTTGTTCTGGCAGCCCCACAGGGTGGGGGTCTCACTCTGAGCCTTCCCTCTGGCTGTTCCCCCCAGAGCATCCTCGTGACGTGGACAAAGGGGTTCAAGTGCAGCAGCGTGGAGGGCAGGGACGTGGTGTCGATGCTGCGCAAGTCCATCAAGAAAAGAGGGGTAAGAGGCTGGGCGGGTGTGTCACCTCCTGGGGCGGTGGGACGGGGGCACACGCATCCCTGGGACAGTGTTCCTGGGCTCCATGGAGGTGTTTCAGTCTGTTTTGTCCGTGTTGGGTCACCCTCTCTCCTTTCCACCATCTCAGGACTTTGACATCGACATCGTGGCCGTGGTGAACGACACCGTGGGGACCATGATGACCTGTGGCTACGACGACCACAACTGTGAAGTTGGCCTCATTGTTGGTGAGTGAGAGCAAGCGGGTCCATCCCTCCAGGAACTCCAGAGGGAGATCCTGTTTCTTGAAAGCTTCAGGGTCTTTTGGGAAAAAAAAAAAGAAGTAAAAAGGGGGGTACCAGTGTTGGAAAACCAGCGTTGCCCAATGTCTGTTTGCTTCCCTCTTTGCTTTCTTTGGTGCATTGGGCTGTGGCCAAGTGGGAATGAGGGATAGTGGGAATGAGGGGTAATGGGAATGAGGGACAACGGGAATGAGGGATAATGGGAATGGAGGCAAGGCAGTGTCCTTGCTCACTGTGTCCCCATGTTTGGCCCAGGTACTGGAACCAACGCCTGCTACATGGAGGAGATGAGGCACATCGACCTGGTGGAAGGGGACGAGGGTCGGATGTGCATCAACATGGAGTGGGGGGCCTTCGGTGACGACGGTGTCCTCAACGACATCCGGACGGAGTTCGACCGTGAGATCGACATGGGCTCGCTCAACCCTGGCAAACAATTGTGAGCAGATTCTTGGCTTGGGCTCAGGCTCGTGGTTTGCTCGGCATTGTCCGTCCTCCCATTGCGCCGGAGTTCCTGGGACCAGGGAGGTCATCCCAGCTAACTGGGTCACCATGTCCTCTGCCACCGGAGCGCGGAGGGGCTGTGTCACGAATCGGGGGTGTCCATCCCACCCGCTGCCCTCGTGAGCCGCTCACGTGAACGTGCTGATTCCTGTTCCCTTCTGGCCAGCACTCATCTGCCAGCCCAGGCAAACACCCCCACCTAATGTCCACATCCCAATCCTACAGATCTCCCATTCCCCACATGGCCTCTGGCAGTGTGGGGGGAGCCTGGGGGGACTCTGCAAACAGACTGATCCCCTTCAGGTGTCCACGAGTTCTCCTTGCAGAATGATGGTCATGTCCACAAGGCTTCATATTCTCAGTGATGGGATAAGCTGCTCTGGGAAGGGATTACCTAGATTCCATTTGGGACTGGGAGGCTGCCAACGGGTTTTCAGGTCAACCTGTGGCCACCTTGTGGCACACACAGCCAAACACACACATTGTTTAGCCTGAAGAAAAGGAGGCTCAGGGGGGATCTTATGGGGGAGGCAGGAGGTTTAGGATGGATATTAGGGAAAATTTCTTCTCTGAAAGGGTGGTCAGGTGTGGAACAGGCTGCCCAGGCGGTGTCACCATCTCTGGGGGGATTTAAAAGCCATGTGGATGTGGCACCTGGGGACATGGGTTAGTGGTGGCCTTGGCAGTGCTGGGGGAATGGTTGGATTTGATGACCTTAGAGGGCTTTTCCAACCCAAACCATTCCATGATTCCATCTCGTGCCTCCCCGTGGACAGGTTTGAGAAGATGATCAGTGGGATGTACATGGGAGAGCTGGTCAGACTCATCCTGGTGAAGATGACCAAGGAAGGGCTGTTGTTTGGGGGAAGGCTCACACCAGACCTGCTCACTACCGGCCACTTTGAGACCAGATACGTCTCTGCCATTGAGAAGTAAGTAGGACCCTTGTCGTGTCCTGGGTCCCAGCCCACCCCCTGACACCCCTGGACGGACCCCACTGCGCAGACCCGGCTGTCACACGGCAAAGGTTGGGTTCCCGGGCGTGAACCCTTTCCTTGCCCCGCCAGGGAGAAGGAAGGGCTGCAGAAAGCCCACGAGATCCTGAGCAAGCTGGGCCTGGAGCCGTCGCACGAGGACTGCGTGGCCACGCTGCGCATCTGCCAGATCGTGTCGACGCGCTCGGCCAGCCTGTGCGGGGCCACGCTGGCCGCGGTCCTGCGCCGCATCAAGGACAACAAGGGCGTGGATCGGCTGCGCTCCACCGTCGGCGTGGACGGCTCTGTCTACAAGAAACACCCACAGTGAGTCCGGGAGCTGGTGGGGGCAGGGACGGGGAGCACGGAGGGGGAGCTCAGATCCGCTCCTGCCGGCAGCGGGTGCGGCTTGGCGCAAGCAGAGCGTCTCCAAGTGTCCCCCTGAGAACCTCCTTTGGATGCTGGGGGTCCCCAGAGGGTCACTGCCCATGGTGGTACACTCAGGTCCCGTTTCCTCCCCCTCCTCCTCCACAGCTTTGCCCGACGCCTCCACAAGACGGTGCGGAAGCTGCTGCCGGACTGCGAGATCCGGTTCATCCGCTCGGAGGACGGGAGCGGCAAAGGGGCCGCCATGGTGACGGCCGTGGCCTACAGGCTGGACGCCCAGCACAAGGCCCGGCAGAAGATCCTGGAGCCCTTCAAGCTGAGCCACGAGCAGCTGCTGGAGGTGAAGGAAAGGATGAGGAAAGAGATGGAGAAAGGGCTGGGCAAGGAGACGCACGAGGAGGCGACGGTGAAAATGCTGCCCACCTACGTGTGCTCCACTCCAGACGGGACAGGTGACTATCCTGTGGGTAAACCTGCATGTCTCCTGTGTGTAAGCCCATGTGTGTCCTGTTCAGAGCCAGCATTGCTGCTCCTGATACCCTCAGGAAGGGGTGGATCCTTTGCCATGGCCAGTTCCCTCTTTGTGGTGGGAGTGGCACAAACCTGCAGGATGATGCTGGGCAGAGCACGGAGCCTCCGGGACGTTCTGCACCTGACTCCACACAAAGCCTGGCTCTTGCTGTGGTTTTCCCCACAAGCAGGACTCTCCCCACCCTCAGCCTGGGTTGTGCTCCTAGTTCTGCCTGCGGCTTGGGCAAGCACCTGACCTTGGCTTGAAGCCTGTGCAGGTCCTGTGGGGGGTCAGGAGCTGGACTTCAAGGATCCTTGTGGGTCCTTCCAACTCAAATTATCCCATGGGTTTATGACTCTAAGCCTCATCATTGCCCCAAGTCAGGAGCAAACCTCTCCTCCACCTTCCTACCTGCACCCCCTGTTCCAACCTGCAGCCCCTGGTCTCCGCTCCCACTCACGTCTCGGTTTCCAGCTCTCCCAGGAACAGGGCAGATTTGGGTCTGTTCTGTGCCACATTCTGGGTGCTCCATGCTGGGATCTCTCCTGATGATCCTCTCTTGGGTTGCAGAAAAAGGAGATTTCCTCGCCCTGGACCTGGGAGGAACCAACTTCCGCGTGCTGCTGGTGCGCGTCAGGAACGGGAAGCGGCGCGGAGTGGAGATGCACAACAAGATCTACTCCATCCCCGTGGAGATCATGCAGGGCACAGGAGAGGAGGTCAGGATGGGCAGCTGGAGAGGGAAAAGGGGTGTCTTCCCCAGGGTGGCTGGAACAGGGCTCAGCATGGAGCTGATTTTCCAGGGAGCAAAAGCAGGAGTGGGGAAGGCTGGTGCTCTCCTGCCCTTAGAGCGGCGAGTTCTGCCCAAGGCTTTGGAGTCTGGGAAGCTGGAGACTGGTTTTTAGGTTAGAAATGGTGTTATTCCCAGGCATGACTGAACCTCCCTGAATCCCACACACTCCACAAGGGCAGATAAGCATCATCCCCATTTCCCAGATAGGGAAACCACAACACAAGCAGGGAGAGACATCTCCGGAGTCTTATTTGGAAAGAGTTTTGCAAACCACTCCAGGCAGCGCTCGGGGACTGGGAGTATCTCCAGCAGAGGGGCTCTGGGGATCCCTTGCAGGGGGACCAGATTCCTGTGTCACCCTGGGGAAGGTGGTACCTCCCCACTGGCCCTTGTCCCTCCCAGGGCCCGTGAGGTGGGGTTTTGCAGGGATATGGCCACGTTGTGGGTGGGGAAGAGGGTGAAAAATGGGGTTTTTTGGGTTTGCTCCCCTCCCACAGTGCAGCTCCATTCAAAGTCCTGGAAATGGATTTGAACATTCCAACAGGCTTGGAATGGGTTGGAATCTCCAGCAGATTGGGCGGGCTGGGGCTGCGATGGTAACTTCTTCTTTGGCTTTGCTCATCCAGCTCTTTGACCACATCGTCCACTGCATCTCCGACTTCCTGGAATACATGGGAATGAAGGGCGTGTCGCTCCCGCTCGGGTTCACCTTCTCCTTCCCCTGCCAGCAGAACAACCTGGATGAGGTAACCCCCTCCCTCCTGCAGCACCCGTGCCCTGCTGTGCCTCCCCCCTGCCATCCCGGGGGATTCACTGCCGGGTCTTTTCCCACAACAGGGAATTCTCCTGAAGTGGACAAAGGGCTTCAAGGCGACGGGCTGTGAGGGAGAGGACGTGGTGGGGCTGCTGAAGGAGGCGATTCACCGCAGGGAGGTGAGCGGACACGGAGCCGGGAGGAGCCGGCGGCTGCTCCCACATCCCGGCCCTCTTTGGCATCGTTAATTGGCCTGTAAAACAAATTACTGGGCTGAGCTCAGGGCTAATGTGTGTCGGAAGTTTCACTGCCGCCCTTACTCATCACTCGAGGTTGGGTTTTCAGACCCTGGAGCCACGAGCTGGCTCCTGGCCAGGGCTGGAGCAGACTTGTCTGACCATGGCTTTGGGAGACACGAGCTCCTTTCCTCAGCACAGACCACCCAGAGCTCCTGCCTGGGGGCTGCTCCTGGCAGGGCTGACCCAGCCCCTCTGAACCCGGAGGGGTCTGAGCTCTGAGCCCCCCTGCAGCCGGCTGGGGCCGTGGGATGTCCGTGGAGGTGGGTGGTCATGGAGGACAGGTAGTGATAGGACAAGGGGAAACAGTTTTAAACTAAAAGAGGAGAGATTTAGATTGGATGTTAGGAAGAAATTCCTCTCTGTGAGGATGGTGAGGCCCTGGCACAGGTTGCCCAGAGAAGCTGTGGCTGTTCCATCCCTGGAAGTGTCCAAGGCCAGGCTGGACGGGGCTTGGAGCAACCTGGGCTAGTGGAAGGTGTCCCTGCCCATGGCAGGGAGTGGAACCGGATGAGCATTACAATCCCTTCCAGCCCAAACCATTCTGGGATTCTATGACTCCCACACTCACGACAAGTCCTTTCCCAGCCGTGGGAGCAGAGGTGGCAGGAATTCCAAGTCCTTCAGGAATAACCTGTGCAATCCCATCCCTCTGCAGGAGTTCGACCTGGACGTGGTGGCAGTGGTGAATGACACGGTTGGCACCATGATGACCTGTGGGTACGAGGATCCCCTTTGTGAAGTCGGGCTGATCGTCGGTGAGGACTCAACTGCCTTTGGGAGTTCGGCTGCCCCGGGGGTGCAGGAGGTGTCTCAGGGCTCTTATCCTGCTCCTCTCCACAGGCACGGGCAGCAACGCCTGCTACATGGAGGAGATGAGGAACGTGGAGCTGGTGGAAGGGGACGAGGGCAGGATGTGTGTGAACATGGAGTGGGGGGCCTTCGGAGACAGCGGGTGCTTGGATGACGTACGGACGGAGTTCGACGTGGCGGTGGATGAGCTGTCCCTCAACCCTGGGAAGCAGAGGTGGGTGGTGGCTTTGGGGGGCTAGAAGGGACCCCTGTTGAGGCTGGGGGTCCAGGAACAGTTCTGGCCCTTGGTGGATCCCGGGGATGATGAGCAGGGCAGAGGCTGGCTTTGGGACACGCCGATGTGTCCCTCGTCCCTGCCTGCGGAGTGGGGGCTCCAGTGCTGCTGGGCTTGCTCCAGGGGGTTGTGCCAAAGGCACCTGGCAGAGCTGGAATCCCCAGTGTCCCTTCTCATCCTGATGTCCAGCCTCATGCTCTCCTTCCCAGGTTTGAGAAGATGATCAGTGGGATGTACCTGGGGGAGATCGTCCGCAACATCCTGATGGATTTCACCAAGCGGGGGCTGCTCTTCCGGGGACGGATCTCGGAGAGGCTGAAGACCAGAGGGATCTTTGAGACCAAGTTCCTGTCCCAGATAGAGAGGTGAGGCCCAGCAGGCGGGTGAGCACCAGCTGGCAGTCAGAGCAGGGGTAGAGTTTGGGGGAAGCATTCCCAGGGCTGGCGGGAGAAGTCCCAACCCTCAGTCTGGAGCCAGGATGACCCAGGGTGGTGCCACGCAGATAAACCAGCAGAATCCACGTGGTTCTGGCAGCGCCGGTGTGGACAGGCTAGGAGACTGTCTGGGGTTGGCAGAACAGATGCCTCTTTATCCTCTACCCTGGGCAGAGGGGGCCGTGGGTTCCATGGGTGTCACGCTCCAATTCCATGGCTTTGTCCTGAAATAGCCTCCCTGATTAGGATGTGACACCAGGGCCACACCCAGCTCTGAAAGCTGAGGTTGGAGGGGGGGCTGCAGAGCCGCTGTGACCCGAGCCCTGAGTCTCTGGGCTCTGTGGGACGCAGACAGGAAAGGGGAAGCCACACCTCCCCCCCCGCCCCACCTCCTAACGCTGCCCCATGTCCTCGCAGCGACTGCCTGGCCCTGCTCCAGGTGCGCTCCATCCTGCAGCACCTGGGGCTGGAGTCCACGTGCGACGACAGCATCATCGTGAAGGAGGTGTGCACGGTGGTGGCGCGGCGGGCGGCGCAGCTCTGCGGGGCCGGAATGGCCGCCGTGGTGGACAAGATCCGCGAGAACCGCGGCCTCGACTTCCTCAAGGTCACGGTCGGCGTGGACGGGACGCTCTACAAGCTGCACCCTCAGTGAGTGGCTCGGGGGGCTGGGGTTGTGTTCCCACCCGGGGCGGTCACGGTGTGCAGGGGAAGGTTCAGGGGTCAGTGGGAGAGGATTTGAGGTGGTTTTGGGACGCGAGGGCTCCCAGCAGCTCACTGACCTGAACTCGAGGCACAGCAAGAGCCAACTGCTCCCTAAAGGAGGGGGCACCAAGACAGGTAATGCACCAGGGACCTCCCCCCAGGCCCACCAGAGCTGGTGGTGACCAGGTTCAACCAGGACTCCAAGTCAGGGGGATGGAGCAGGTCTGAACCAAGAGGTGAGGCCATGAGCTGGATCACAAAGGTCCATGGCCACACAAAAATGTGGCCATGCCAGAGGTGAAGGATGGTGCTGCTGGACAGTGGGGCTCAGACAGGGACTAAAACACTGGACTGAGCTTAAATAGGTCTCAGGGGCCCATGGGCAGAGGGAGGCTCTGAAAACCCCCCCAGGTGAGGCTGGTCAGGGTTGTTGAGGTTTATTAGCATTCTCAGGGCTCAGTGGGACTTGAGAAGGGGCTGGGTTTAGTCCTGAGTGGAGGCACAGCATGGTTGTGTTGTAACTATGGGCTTGGGCTGAAGCATGGAGACTTGGGCTTTCCAAACCTCATCCCTGGCAGCTCTGTCTCCATCCATCTGTCCATCCAGCCAACTCTTCATCCATCCACCCATCCACCTATCTATCCATCCATCCATCCATTCATCCACCTACCCACCCACCCACCCATCCATCCATCATCCAGCCATCCATCTCCTCATCCATCCATCCCCTCATCCATCCATCC
>NW_020938060.1:0-3054 GCF_003984885.1 Neopelma chrysocephalum
GTCCCTGCCCTGGGGGTCTCAGTGCTCCTCGAGGCTCTGCGGAAGGCAGCGAGGGGTTGGGGGCCGTCCCCTTCCCCCCACAGCCAGTCCAACCAGCACCTCTGCCTGTCCCTGCAGCTTCTCCACCGTCATGCACCAGACAGTGAAGGAGTTGTCCCCCAAGTGCGAAGTGACCTTCCTGCAGTCGGAGGACGGCAGCGGCAAAGGCGCCGCGCTCATCACGGCCGTGGCCTGTCGCATCCGCGAGGCCGGGCAGCGGTAGAGGGGGAGCTCTGCCCACCAGCTTGGTTTCAGCAGAACAGGACGGTTCCTCCCCGACCCCTCCCTCCCTCGGTGCACACACTCACACGCCCCCTCCCCTCCGAGAAGACTCGTAGCTTTACTTGTTCTCCGAGGCGCCGCGGTGGGACTGGAGATGCCGTGGGCTCTGTACAAAGTGTTGTCGTAGGAGTTTCCTTGCATGCCATAAAACCACCCGTCGAGTAAAGCTCACAGTGTCTTTTGGCTTCTCCCTGCATTCCCAGGCAGAGCTGGAGCTGTCCCACCCGCAGCCTCCTCCATCACACCCCAGCTCTCCTCCCGCCCCTCCCAAGCACCTGCCCCTCCCCTCGTAGGGATAATGCTCAGATAATTAAGACACTGCATTGTCACTTTAATGGTACCTATTTATGTTTGTCGAGTCGTAGGTGTCCGTGCTGTAGAAGCAAACCTCTAAGATTGGGCTAAAGACCTCCACTAGTCTTTTACCCTGATCAAGGCTGTATTATTTCCATGAAAGTCATGGTAACTCTTAAAGCACAGGGTGCAGAATTCCACCGGCGTGGGCCGAGGCTGCACTGGGGGTACCACGTACCTCCCTTGGTGAGCAATATTAGAGAAGCTGCTGGAGCCGGGTCAGAGGGGCCCCTCGACCTGCTCCAGCAGAGCACGTGCCTGGAAATAATTGGGGACTCAGGGTCTAATCCCATTTCCTGACCTCTCCCCCACGCCCCGGGTAGAGTGTAGGAGCGTGGCATGGACGTAGGGTCGTGTTACACCCCTGACACCACTCCCCCTTCCTTCCCTGGTGCACGTGTGGGCACGAGGGGCTGCCCCGGGTCAGTGTCTGCCCCGGAACCCCCCCACTCGTGGCCGTGTGTCTGTCCCCGGCGCGGTGAGTCCGGTTTGCTTTGTGTCTGTGAAATAGTTCTGCGGCTGCAGCCTTTAGGTGGCACCTGGATTTATACACTGTATATTTATGTTTTAAGAGATCTGACGTCTTTTTATGTACATAGTCTGGGGGGGTTGTATCGCTTAGTTTTAACGTCACCTTTTCACGTCATTGAAGAATGGTACAGAGTAATTATTTTCTTTTTTTTTTCTTGTGTAATTTTTTTTTTTTAATTTAAAATTTTCTTGGGGTAGAACTGGAGGAAGAGACCCAAATTCCTGAGGATGGCTGTACAAGAGGTTTGGGCATTCTGACTTTATCACCAGGGCAAAAGGGAAAGCAGAAAGCCAGGGAGCAGCAGGGCCCTGCAGTGATGGTGACACTGCTGGGTTTAGGTTGGGTTTAACTCGGGTTTAACCCTAAGAGAGGTTTTATTTTGTCCCCTGCCCTCCCCAGCTGTGCTCTGGAAGGTCATGTGGGTGGGTGAGATGACCCAGGGCTCTGCAGGGCTCTCGACCTCCTGTCACTGTCCTGGCTGAGCACCGACAGTGCCCGTGGGATCTCAGCGAGGCACCACGGAGCCAACCCCACCTCCTCGGGGAGGTGACAGGAATTGGTGTCACTTCATTCCCATTTGGCACCCTCAGGGCTGTCTGAGTGTCCCCAGGGACACAGCATCACTTGTGTGCCACAGTGAAACACAGAGATTAATTTTTGCCAACATAAAAGTCTGGATGAACTAAACCCTGCAGGTCTCTGCCCCGGGGAGCAGAGGCCAACACAGGGGGGGTTCCTGTAAATATTTAGCAGAAGATAATGAAATTCCAGTGATGTACAAAAAAAGATAATAACTAATAATCCCCACAAACAGCCCTTCAGATTGGAGGATAGAGTTTTTGTCTATTTTTATGTATATTTTTATACTGCTTGGGGTAACCTCATTACCAAAAGTCTCTCTTCTGTGTTGGGGGTCAAGTTCAGTAGCACAATTTTAAAGCAAAATTACTCTTTTGGGCATTTTAAATGCTTATTTTTTTTATAAGCCTCGAGGCAATTATGACAAATAAAACCTGTGTATAGAAATGATGTAAGAAACCAAGTTTAGTGCAAGTTTTAGAAGGTGTCAAATAAATTCTTGAAGGATGATACAGAAATCCTCTAATCTGGTACCAAGCAGTTTTGTGTGATTTTTTTCTCAGAAAACCAGCATTTTGCTTACTGAAAAATGGAAACTGAGATGTTTTTAGCTGCTGAACTGTGCAGAGTTGCATTAGTGGCTGTTTTTACTCTTAGCCAGTCGTTCCCCTTCTGAAATCTGTAGTGTTTTCATTGGTTAGTGAGAGGAATTCTATAAAACAGTAGTTTCAGGGCAGAATGGGTAAGATTGGGATCTGAGCAGCCCTGCTTTTGATTCAGGCTCTGATCACGGGAGCAGGTGACTGACAGGGTGAGAGGGAAAGGTGGGGAGCTGAGTTTGGAGCAGGGTCACCACGGTCCCCTCACCTGTGTGGGGTGAAGGATGGGCTGGAGAGGGGCAGGAAGGATCAGCCCTGAGCTCACGGGGCAGGGGGGTGGATTTTTGGCTGGGTTTGGTCAGAGGGACACATCCCTGGATACCCACCTGGATATCCAGGAGAATCCCTTAAGGCCAGGAAGCTTTTGCTTTGACTCAGAAGGAAGCAGGGCCTGGAACGTTCCCAGTTCAAAGCAATACTTGAAGTGTTAGAAGAGCCCCGTGTCCCCTGGGAGCAGATCCACCCTCCAGGGCTGGCAGGAGGGGCTGTGGGAGCAGATCCACCCTCCAGGGCTGGCAGGAGGGGCTGTGGGATCCTGCAGGGATCTCTGCTCCTTGTTGTGCCCCGGGGACGAGCACTGGGGTGTTTCCTGTACAGTCTGACTGTAGT
>NW_020938061.1:0-3054 GCF_003984885.1 Neopelma chrysocephalum
GTCCCTGCCCTGGGGGTCTCAGTGCTCCTCGAGGCTCTGCGGAAGGCAGCGAGGGGTTGGGGGCCGTCCCCTTCCCCCCACAGCCAGTCCAACCAGCACCTCTGCCTGTCCCTGCAGCTTCTCCACCGTCATGCACCAGACAGTGAAGGAGTTGTCCCCCAAGTGCGAAGTGACCTTCCTGCAGTCGGAGGACGGCAGCGGCAAAGGCGCCGCGCTCATCACGGCCGTGGCCTGTCGCATCCGTGAGGCCGGGCAGCGGTAGAGGGGGAGCTCTGCCCACCAGCTCGGTTTCAGCAGAACAGGACGGTTCCTCCCCGACCCCTCCCTCCCTCGGTGCACACACTCACACGCCCCCTCCCCTCCGAGCAGACTCGTAGCTTTACTTGTTCTCCGAGGCGCCGCGGTGGGACTGGAGATGCCGTGGGCTCTGTACAAAGTGTTGTCGTAGGAGTTTCCTTGCATGCCATAAAACCACCTGTCGAGTAAAGCTCACAGTGTCTTTTGGCTTCTCCCTGCATTCCCAGGCAGAGCTGGAGCTGTCCCACCCGCAGCCTCCTCCATCACACCCCAGCTCTCCTCCCGCCCCTCCCAAGCACCTGCCCCTCCCCTCGTAGGGATAATGCTCAGATAATTAAGACACTGCATTGTCACTTTAATGGTACCTATTTATGTTTGTCGAGTCGTAGGTGTCCGTGCTGTAGAAGCAAACCTCTAAGATTGGGCTAAAGACCTCCACTAGTCTTTTACCCTGATCAAGGCTGTATTATTTCCATGAAAGTCATGGTAACTCTTAAAGCACAGGGTGCAGAATTCCACCGGCGTGGGCCGAGGCTGCACTGGGGGTACCACGTACCTCCCTTGGTGAGCAATATTAGAGAAGCTGCTGGAGCCGGGTCAGAGGGGCCCCTCGACCTGCTCCAGCAGAGCACGTGCCTGGAAATAATTGGGGACTCAGGGTCTAATCCCATTTCCTGACCTCTCCCCCACGCCCCGGGTAGAGTGTAGGAGCGTGGCATGGACGTAGGGTCGTGTTACACCCCTGACACCACTCCCCCTTCCTTCCCTGGTGCACGTGTGGGCACGAGGGGCTGCCCCGGGTCAGTGTCTGCCCCGGAACCCCCCCACTCGTGGCCGTGTGTCTGTCCCCGGCGCGGTGAGTCCGGTTTGCTTTGTGTCTGTGAAATAGTTCTGCGGCTGCAGCCTTTAGGTGGCACCTGGATTTATACACTGTATATTTATGTTTTAAGAGATCTGACGTCTTTTTATGTACATAGTCTGGGGGGGTTGTATCGCTTAGTTTTAACGTCACCTTTTCACGTCATTGAAGAATGGTACAGAGTAATTATTTTCTTTTTTTTTTTTTGTGTAATTTTTTTTTTTTAATTTAAAATTTTCTTGGGGTAGAACTGGAGGAAGAGACCCAAATTCCTGAGGATGGCTGTACAAGAGGTTTGGGCATTCTGACTTTATCACCAGGGCAAAAGGGAAAGCAGAAAGCCAGGGAGCAGCAGGGCCCTGCAGTGATGGTGACACTGCTGGGTTTAGGTTGGGTTTAACCCGGGTTTAACCCTAAGAGAGGTTTTATTTTGTCCCCTGCCCTCCCCAGCTGTGCTCTGGAAGGTCATGTGGGTGGGTGAGATGACCCAGGGCTCTGCAGGGCTCTCGACCTCCTGTCACTGTCCTGGCTGAGCACCGACAGTGCCCGTGGGATCTCAGCGAGGCACCACGGAGCCAACCCCACCTCCTCGGGGAGGTGACAGGAATTGGTGTCACTTCATTCCCATTTGGCACCCTCAGGGCTGTCTGAGTGTCCCCAGGGACACAGCATCACTTGTGTGCCACAGTGAAACACAGAGATTAATTTTTGCCAACATAAAAGTCTGGATGAACTAAACCCTGCAGGTCTCTGCCCCGGGGAGCAGAGGCCAACACAGGGGGGGTTCCTGTAAATATTTAGCAGAAGATAATGAAATTCCAGTGATGTACAAAAAAAGATAATAACTAATAATCCCCACAAACAGCCCTTCAGATTGGAGGATAGAGTTTTTGTCTATTTTTATGTATATTTTTATACTGCTTGGGGTAACCTCATTACCAAAAGTCTCTCTTCTGTGTTGGGGGTCAAGTTCAGTAGCACAATTTTAAAGCAAAATTACTCTTTTGGGCATTTTAAATGCTTATTTTTTTATAAGCCTCGAGGCAATTATAACAAATAAAACCTGTGTATAGAAATGATGTAAGAAACCAAGTTTAGTGCAAGTTTTAGAAGGTGTCAAATAAATTCTTGAAGGATGATACAGAAATCCTCTAATCTGGTACCAAGCAGTTTTGTGTGATTTTTTTCTCAGAAAACCAGCATTTTGCTTACTGAAAAATGGAAACAGAGATGTTTTTAGCTGCTGAACTGTGCAGAGTTGCATTAGTGGCTGTTTTTACTCTTAGCCAGTCGTTCCCCTTCTGAAATCTGTAGTGTTTTCATTGGTTAGTGAGAGGAATTCTATAAAACAGTAGTTTCAGGGCAGAATGGGTAAGATTAGGATCTGAGCAGCCCTGCTTTTGATTCAGGCTCTGATCACGGGAGCAGGTGACTGACAGGGTGAGAGGGAAAGGTGGGGAGCTGAGTTTGGAGCAGGGTCACCACGGTCCCCTCACCTGTGTGGGGTGAAGGATGGGCTGGAGAGGGGCAGGAAGGATCAGCCCTGAGCTCACGGGGCAGGGGGGTGGATTTTTGGCTGGGTTTGGTCAGAGGGACACATCCCTGGATACCCACCTGGATATCCAGGAGAATCCCTTAAGGCCAGGAAGCTTTTGCTTTGACTCAGAAGGAAGCAGGGCCTGGAATGTTCCCAGTTCAAAGCAATACTTGAAGCGCTAGAAGAGCCCCGTGTCCCCTGGGAGCAGATCCACCCTCCAGGGCTGGCAGGAGGGGCTGTGGGAGCAGATCCACCCTCCAGGGCTGGCAGGAGGGGCTGTGGGATCCTGCAGGGATCTGTGCTCCTTGTTGTGCCCCCGGGGACGAGCACTGGGGTGTTTCCTGTACAGTCTGACTGTAGT
>NW_020938062.1:0-5374 GCF_003984885.1 Neopelma chrysocephalum
GCCACCCGGGGAGGTGACACAGCTGTCCCTGGGGGTCACCCGGGGGGAGCAGGCTCGGGGACAAAAATGGCCTCAAAGAGCCTTAAAATCAGTGGCAGTGAGGAACAGCCCCCCTGGGGACAGGGCTGGGGGCACAGAGGGGGTTTGGGGGCTCAGGGTGTCCCCTTGGTCCCCCCAGTCCCTGCAGGAGCAGGATGGGGACCTGGGGGGGACACTGGGCAGGGCAAAAGCTCTTCCCAACCTCCAGGCTCAGGTTGGCCATGGGGGTCTGGGAACATCCCTGCCCAGGGGTCTCTCTGCTCTTTCCTGCACCCCGATCCCTCCCCACATCCCATCCCATGGGCTTCCTGCTCTTCCAGAGGGGATCCAACCCCCCTGAGCTGCCTCACAGCAGCGAAAAGCCTGGAAACCACAGTGATGGCACACGGGAAAATCCTGCTGGGAGTGAGGGAACCCCAATACAGGGGCTCTGGGGTGCCCCAGACCCCCCTGGACAGGACCCCGTGGAAGGCTCAGGGTGAGCACTGCAGGAAATCAGGAGGATGGGGGCCCGATCCCGTTGGGTTATCCCCAAAATCCCAGCACTGGAGCGGCTGCAGGGCAGATCAGCAGGGCTGGGGCCCTTCTTCCCGGGAAGAGGTTTGGCCGGGAGGTTGTAACTCTGGGAGGGAAGGGAACGCCAGGAAGGACTGAACTTGTGCTGGGAATCCAGAGCTGGGAAAAGCAGGGATCCGTCGTGGGCGGAGCAGTGTGAGCGGGGCCGGGGGTGCCGGCGGGAGTTGGCAGCGTGTGTTCATCCCGAAGTAGCACTTAGTGAGTGAGTTTTGCTCAGTTTTAAGTAACACAGACGATTCCCGGAGGTGATTTTTCCCTACTTTCCTGGGTGCGGGTCGTGCGGTGAGGTGGGGGCTTTTCCAGTGGTGGGAAATCCTGCTGCTCTTCCTCGGGGGGGGGGGCGGACACGGGATGGGAGCACCAGGAGAAGGGGAGGAAGCGGTTCTTCAGCCCAAGGAGAGGAAGATTACAATCCAGGAAGGAGAAACCTTGGCTTCTCCTTTGGGAAGAGCAATCCCCCGCCTTCATCTCGGCCCCATTCTCCTGGTGAAGCAACAGGCAGTTTTCCCTGGGGATGAAGCCAACGCCATTCCAGCAGAGCTTGAAACAGAAGGTGAAGATAATAACCACAGAACACCCTTTTCTTCCTCAAATCAAGCGGATCCGGGCTCTGGTGGGAAAATCCAACTCTCGGCCCATGGTGGGAAGGGGCCGGAGCCCAGGAGGGAGAGGGGGAGGGAGGTGCAGCGGGAATTTCCCCAGGTGGGGACCACAGTCTCTCTAAGCTCGGTGACCGCCTCCGGGAGCGGGTGACAAGGGGGACGAGGTGCCTCGTGCCAGGAGGACCCGGAAAACAGCCGGATTCCGGGGGTTTGGGGCTGGGCCTCGGCCAGACGCACGAGGCAGGAGCCGTCCCCCCACCCTGGGGGATCCCAGGGATGGCCACCACCGCCAGCGAGGCCTCCGGGGAGACTCAAGATTCGATCTTTTCCTTCTTTTTGCCTTTTTTCAGGAAAGACGGGGTCCGGAATTTCTTCTTCTTCTTGGAGGGTGATTTGGAGGGTGAACCGTCGGGGGAGACGGGGGTGCTGGTCACCGTCTCCTTCTCCTTGGGGACATCCTGGTCGGCGTTGGGGGCTGTCCGCTCCGTCCCCCCTTTTCCCAGGTTTTCCTCGGTGCTTTGCTCCTCGTCCTTCCCGTTCACCACTGCCGGCGGCTCCTTCTTGGTGGTGGAATCGGCCGGGGCTTGGCCGCCATCCACCTTCTTGTCACCTTGGGAGGGGAGAGGGGACAGGGAATTGGGGTGGCAGTGCCCGTGCTGTTGGGGTTTGATCCCCCTGTCACCAGTGGGGCCTGGGCAGGAGCAGGATTTGGCCTCCAGGGGTGGAGAACATTGGGATTTGATCCCGTCCTGCCGCAGGTGCCGCTCCCCTGAACCTCCCCCCTCCCTGCGGGACAAGCGATGTGGGATGGAGAGCTGGGAAGAGGCAGTGGGAAAAGCAGGAAGCAAACAAGGAGGGATTTCCCAGTGGATTTCCTAAGGGATTTCCTTCCTTGGGGATCCCTGAGTGGGCCACGGAGAGCAAAGTTCCCCCCGAGCCCGTGTCCCTCCTCCAGGATGGCCTCTCCGTACTTACTACGGCACCAGGGATTCAGGGATAACTCCTTGGGTGACAGGCACACGGGGAGGAAAGAGAAAGGAGACATTGTGGAGACAGACAGACAGACAGACACCACAAGACACCATGGCAGAGCCAGCAGCCCCGAGCCCCGACACCCGCGGCCGACCGGAATGACGGGAATGTTGCACCCGCCGGAGTGTGGGGATGGGGGACAGGGGTGTCCCTGCACCCCACAAAGCCACCAGCGGACACTCGTGTCCTCCTGCCACGAATTCCCACCGGGGCTCGGCCCCTCCGGAGCAGGGACCCCCCAGGACAGGCAGAGGGACACGGGGGCACATCGAGCTGTGTCTCAGCGTGGTTTGGCCTCAGCCCCCTCATCCCCCCACTCCATCTGCTCAGGGGGGCCCCGCCCCTGGGTTTGGAGTGCTCGTCACCCCACTCACCCTCCGTGGGCTCCGCAGGCACCGGGGGCTCCGGGGCGGAGCCGGGGGGTGCTTTGGGCGGGGGGGCCTCGCTCTCCTCGGCCGCTGCGTCCTTCTCACCTGCCATGGAGAGACACGTTGGCCACGGGGGAGATGGGGGGATTTTGGGGTGCCCTGGGTGCCACCCAGGGGGAGATGGGAGGATTTTGAGGTGCCTCTCCTACCCTGCAGCCGCTTCTTCCTCTCCACTTCCTGCCTGTACTCCTCCAGCTCCTGGTCCGTGAGTTGGCTGAAGGGGTTGGGGGGCTCCGGCTCGGGGGGAGCCTCTTCCCGGGAGCCCTCCTTGGCCTCCGCATCCCCCAGGTGGCTCTCGGTGGACTGGAACAGACCCCCCCAGTGAGGTCAGTCCCCCTGGAACAGTGTCACCCCCTCCAGAGTGGTGTCACCCCCTCCACAGCAGTGTCACCCCTCTGGAGTGGTGTCACCCCCTTCACCAGTGGAATGCTGGAGAGGGAAGGGCTGGTGGTCTGAGGAGGGGGATGTGTGGGGACACGGGGCTGGGGACTTTGGGTGACATTGGGTGACACGGGGTGATATGGGGCTGGAGGTGCAGGGCTGGGGACACAGTGTGGCATGAGGTGACACAGTGCCATGTATGGGACTGTGGCTGGTCTTGGCGACAGCACTGGTCAGCAGCTGTGACTGGGGATTTGGAGTGACAAGGGGTTGGGGAAACAGGGTGACACAGGGCTGGGGACACAGGGTCACATGTGCTGGGGACACAAGGTGACATGGGGCTGGGGACACAGGGTGACACAGGGGGACACAAAGTGACACAAGGTGACACAGGGGGACACAGGGGGACACAAGGTGACATGGGGCTGGAGACACAGGGGGACACAAAGTGACACAAGGTGACACAAGGTGACACAGGGGGACACAGGGGGACACGGTGCCTACGGGGCTGCGGCTGCTCTCGGCGATGACACTGGCCAGCAGCTGTGACTGGGGCCCGGCCGACTTCACATCTTGGCGGTTTTGCTCCCGAATCTGAGGGTAAGGACAGGGGTGAATCCCCCCGAGGACAGGGGTGAATCCCCCCAAGGACAGGGGTGAATCCCCCCGAGGACAAGGATGGATTCCCCCGAGGACAGGGGTGAATCCCCCCCGTGCCCCCATCCCAGCCCGGGCCCCGCGGGGCCGCACCTTGTTGCGCATCTCCAGCACCTCCTGCGGGTCTGTGTAGAGGGGCACGAACTGGTTTGGGTTCTCGATGCGAATGGGGGTCCCACTGCTGCCCTTCTCCACCTCGTCCGCTCGCAGCCACTGCAGCAGCAGGGAGGGAACCCCAGAAAAGGTGTGTTGGGAAGGGGGAGACCCCAATAACAGAAAAGAGACCTCGATAATAGAGGGGAGACACAAGAAGTGCAGGGAGACCCTAATAAATGCAACTTGTGTAGGGGGGAGACCCCAGTGTAGAGGGGAGACACAGTAAATGCACCTTGTACAGGGGGAGACCCTGACACATGCACCTTACATAGAGGAAAGACCCCAGTAGTAGAGGGGAGACCCCAATAAATGCATTTTACATAGAGGGGAGATCCTGATAAATGTGGGAAGACCCCAACAAATGCACCTTGTGTAGGGGGGAGACCCTGATAATAGAGGGGAGACTCCAATAAATGCAGAGAGACCCAAATAAACTCAACTTACATAGAAGGGAGATGCCAATAAATGTGAGAAGACCACAATAAACTCATTTTACATAGAGGGGAGATCCCAAGAAATGCATTTTGCATAAAGGGGAGACTCCAGTAATAGAGGGCAGACCCCCACAAAGCCAATGGCTCTCAGTCCCCGGGAATGGGGTGGTGGGATTTCAAGCTAACCATTATTACCAGCTGAGGGTGGATCCCTGGGCCTTGCAACTTTTAGCGGGATCACTAACATCCCAGCTACCCCTACCGGGGATCCCCCAAACCCCACCCATCACCATTCTCGGGACAAACACCTTCCCAAATGTCCCCCACGGCCCCGTGCAGCCGCGTCTGTCCCTCACCGTGGTCTTTGTCCTCTGGCCGCCGGCGCTGCCCTGCGGCTCCTCGGCCAGGCTGACCCTGGTGTAGGTGTTGGGGGTGTTGAGCCACCTCGTCTTCTCCTTCTGCTGCTTCTGGGCGTGCTGGCGCAGCGCGGGGGTCCCGGCGGGCTCCTCCTCGAACACGAAGGCCGTCACGGTGGCCGGGATGAGCACGTCGCTCTTGGGCTTGCTCTTCTCCTGCACGAAGGGGTAGCGGTACGTGTAGCCTGTGCGGTACCCCTGGGGAGAGAGAGAGGGGAGGCATCAAGGCAGGGGTGACAAAGAGGCGTCTGAGAGCGGTTCGGGGGGCCGGGGGGGGTTGGTGGGTTTGGGTGCTCACCAGGTTGTCCAACATCCTCATGAGGGCCTCGAACTCGTGCTCGCCCAGGCGGCTCTTGTGCAGGGGCCCGAAGGTGGTGCCGGCGCGGCGCAGGGCGCCAGGGCCGTGGGGCACCCGCTGCTTCGCCCCCTCCAGCACGATCAGGTTCTCAGCACCCCCTGCACTCGCCAGCGCCGACACCTGCCCAGGGAGAGGGGCAGGGTGAGGGCAGGGGGCACAGGGGGCAGCCCCAGCCCTGCCCACGGCCCCTGTGCTGGGCACTGCGGGGGCTGAGACCGCACACAGCTCAGTGCATGGACCCAGAACACTGCACCGACTGCAGAGACCTGGCACAGCTCAGTGCATGGACCCAGAA
>NW_020938063.1:0-5378 GCF_003984885.1 Neopelma chrysocephalum
GCCACCCGGGGAGGTGACACAGCTGTCCCTGGGGGTCACCCGGGGGGGAGCAGGCTCGGGGACAAAAATGGCCTCAAAGAGCCTTAAAATCAGTGGCAGTGAGGAACAGCCCCCCTGGGGACAGGGCTGGGGGCACAGAGGGGGTTTGGGGGCTCAGGGTGTCCCCTTGGTCCCCCCAGTCCCTGCAGGAGCAGGATGGGGACCTGGGGGGGACACTGGGCAGGGCAAAAGCTCTTCCCAACCTCCAGGCTCAGGTTGGCCATGGGGGTCTGGGAACATCCCTGCCCAGGGGTCTCTCTGCTCTTTCCTGCACCCCGATCCCTCCCCACATCCCATCCCATGGGCTTCCTGCTCTTCCAGAGGGGATCCAACCCCCCTGAGCTGCCTCACAGCAGCGAAAAGCCTGGAAACCACAGTGATGGCACACGGGAAAATCCTGCTGGGAGTGAGGGAACCCCAATACAGGGGCTCTGGGGTGCCCCAGACCCCCCTGGACAGGACCCCGTGGAAGGCTCAGGGTGAGCACTGCAGGAAATCAGGAGGATGGGGGCCCGATCCCGTTGGGTTATCCCCAAAATCCCAGCACTGGAGCGGCTGCAGGGCAGATCAGCAGGGCTGGGGCCCTTCTTCCCGGGAAGAGGTTTGGCCGGGAGGTTGTAACTCTGGGAGGGAAGGGAACGCCAGGAAGGACTGAACTTGTGCTGGGAATCCAGAGCTGGGAAAAGCAGGGATCCGTCGTGGGCGGAGCAGTGTGAGCGGGGCCGGGGGTGCCGGCGGGAGTTGGCAGCGTGTGTTCATCCCGAAGTAGCACTTAGTGAGTGAGTTTTGCTCAGTTTTAAGTAACACAGACGATTCCCGGAGGTGATTTTTCCCTACTTTCCTGGGTGCGGGTCGTGCGGTGAGGTGGGGGCTTTTCCAGTGGTGGGAAATCCTGCTGCTCTTCCTCGGGGGGGGGGGCGGACACGGGATGGGAGCACCAGGAGAAGGGGAGGAAGCGGTTCTTCAGCCCAAGGAGAGGAAGATTACAATCCAGGAAGGAGAAACCTTGGCTTCTCCTTTGGGAAGAGCAATCCCCCGCCTTCATCTCGGCCCCATTCTCCTGGTGAAGCAACAGGCAGTTTTCCCTGGGGATGAAGCCAACGCCATTCCAGCAGAGCTTGAAACAGAAGGTGAAGATAATAACCACAGAACACCCTTTTCTTCCTCAAATCAAGCGGATCCGGGCTCTGGTGGGAAAATCCAACTCTCGGCCCATGGTGGGAAGGGGCCGGAGCCCAGGAGGGAGAGGGGGAGGGAGGTGCAGCGGGAATTTCCCCAGGTGGGGACCACAGTCTCTCTAAGCTCGGTGACCGCCTCCGGGAGCGGGTGACAAGGGGGACGAGGTGCCTCGTGCCAGGAGGACCCGGAAAACAGCCGGATTCCGGGGGTTTGGGGCTGGGCCTCGGCCAGACGCACGAGGCAGGAGCCGTCCCCCCACCCTGGGGGATCCCAGGGATGGCCACCACCGCCAGCGAGGCCTCCGGGGAGACTCAAGATTCGATCTTTTCCTTCTTTTTGCCTTTTTTCAGGAAAGACGGGGTCCGGAATTTCTTCTTCTTCTTGGAGGGTGATTTGGAGGGTGAACCGTCGGGGGAGACGGGGGTGCTGGTCACCGTCTCCTTCTCCTTGGGGACATCCTGGTCGGCGTTGGGGGCTGTCCGCTCCGTCCCCCCTTTTCCCAGGTTTTCCTCGGTGCTTTGCTCCTCGTCCTTCCCGTTCACCACTGCCGGCGGCTCCTTCTTGGTGGTGGAATCGGCCGGGGCTTGGCCGCCATCCACCTTCTTGTCACCTTGGGAGGGGAGAGGGGACAGGGAATTGGGGTGGCAGTGCCCGTGCTGTTGGGGTTTGATCCCCCTGTCACCAGTGGGGCCTGGGCAGGAGCAGGATTTGGCCTCCAGGGGTGGAGAACATTGGGATTTGATCCCGTCCTGCCGCAGGTGCCGCTCCCCTGAACCTCCCCCCTCCCTGCGGGACAAGCGATGTGGGATGGAGAGCTGGGAAGAGGCAGTGGGAAAAGCAGGAAGCAAACAAGGAGGGATTTCCCAGTGGATTTCCTAAGGGATTTCCTTCCTTGGGGATCCCTGAGTGGGCCACGGAGAGCAAAGTTCCCCCCGAGCCCGTGTCCCTCCTCCAGGATGGCCTCTCCGTACTTACTACGGCACCAGGGATTCAGGGATAACTCCTTGGGTGACAGGCACACGGGGAGGAAAGAGAAAGGAGACATTGTGGAGACAGACAGACAGACAGACACCACAAGACACCATGGCAGAGCCAGCAGCCCCGAGCCCCGACACCCGCGGCCGACCGGAATGACGGGAATGTTGCACCCGCCGGAGTGTGGGGATGGGGGACAGGGGTGTCCCTGCACCCCACAAAGCCACCAGCGGACACTCGTGTCCTCCTGCCACGAATTCCCACCGGGGCTCGGCCCCTCCGGAGCAGGGACCCCCCAGGACAGGCAGAGGGACACGGGGGCACATCGAGCTGTGTCTCAGCGTGGTTTGGCCTCAGCCCCCTCATCCCCCCACTCCATCTGCTCAGGGGGGCCCCGCCCCTGGGTTTGGAGTGCTCGTCACCCCACTCACCCTCCGTGGGCTCCGCAGGCACCGGGGGCTCCGGGGCGGAGCCGGGGGGTGCTTTGGGCGGGGGGGGCCTCGCTCTCCTCGGCCGCTGCGTCCTTCTCACCTGCCATGGAGAGACACGTTGGCCACGGGGGAGATGGGGGGATTTTGGGGTGCCCTGGGTGCCACCCAGGGGGAGATGGGAGGATTTTGAGGTGCCTCTCCTACCCTGCAGCCGCTTCTTCCTCTCCACTTCCTGCCTGTACTCCTCCAGCTCCTGGTCCGTGAGTTGGCTGAAGGGGTTGGGGGGGCTCCGGCTCGGGGGGAGCCTCTTCCCGGGAGCCCTCCTTGGCCTCCGCATCCCCCAGGTGGCTCTCGGTGGACTGGAACAGACCCCCCCCAGTGAGGTCAGTCCCCCTGGAACAGTGTCACCCCCTCCAGAGTGGTGTCACCCCCTCCACAGCAGTGTCACCCCTCTGGAGTGGTGTCACCCCCTTCACCAGTGGAATGCTGGAGAGGGAAGGGCTGGTGGTCTGAGGAGGGGGATGTGTGGGGACACGGGGCTGGGGACTTTGGGTGACATTGGGTGACACGGGGTGATATGGGGCTGGAGGTGCAGGGCTGGGGACACAGTGTGGCATGAGGTGACACAGTGCCATGTATGGGACTGTGGCTGGTCTTGGCGACAGCACTGGTCAGCAGCTGTGACTGGGGATTTGGAGTGACAAGGGGTTGGGGAAACAGGGTGACACAGGGCTGGGGACACAGGGTCACATGTGCTGGGGACACAAGGTGACATGGGGCTGGGGACACAGGGTGACACAGGGGGACACAAAGTGACACAAGGTGACACAGGGGGACACAGGGGGACACAAGGTGACATGGGGCTGGAGACACAGGGGGACACAAAGTGACACAAGGTGACACAAGGTGACACAGGGGGACACAGGGGGACACGGTGCCTACGGGGCTGCGGCTGCTCTCGGCGATGACACTGGCCAGCAGCTGTGACTGGGGCCCGGCCGACTTCACATCTTGGCGGTTTTGCTCCCGAATCTGAGGGTAAGGACAGGGGTGAATCCCCCCGAGGACAGGGGTGAATCCCCCCAAGGACAGGGGTGAATCCCCCCGAGGACAAGGATGGATTCCCCCGAGGACAGGGGTGAATCCCCCCCGTGCCCCCATCCCAGCCCGGGCCCCGCGGGGCCGCACCTTGTTGCGCATCTCCAGCACCTCCTGCGGGTCTGTGTAGAGGGGCACGAACTGGTTTGGGTTCTCGATGCGAATGGGGGTCCCACTGCTGCCCTTCTCCACCTCGTCCGCTCGCAGCCACTGCAGCAGCAGGGAGGGAACCCCAGAAAAGGTGTGTTGGGAAGGGGGAGACCCCAATAACAGAAAAGAGACCTCGATAATAGAGGGGAGACACAAGAAGTGCAGGGAGACCCTAATAAATGCAACTTGTGTAGGGGGGAGACCCCAGTGTAGAGGGGAGACACAGTAAATGCACCTTGTACAGGGGGAGACCCTGACACATGCACCTTACATAGAGGAAAGACCCCAGTAGTAGAGGGGAGACCCCAATAAATGCATTTTACATAGAGGGGAGATCCTGATAAATGTGGGAAGACCCCAACAAATGCACCTTGTGTAGGGGGGAGACCCTGATAATAGAGGGGAGACTCCAATAAATGCAGAGAGACCCAAATAAACTCAACTTACATAGAAGGGAGATGCCAATAAATGTGAGAAGACCACAATAAACTCATTTTACATAGAGGGGAGATCCCAAGAAATGCATTTTGCATAAAGGGGAGACTCCAGTAATAGAGGGCAGACCCCCACAAAGCCAATGGCTCTCAGTCCCCGGGAATGGGGTGGTGGGATTTCAAGCTAACCATTATTACCAGCTGAGGGTGGATCCCTGGGCCTTGCAACTTTTAGCGGGATCACTAACATCCCAGCTACCCCTACCGGGGATCCCCCAAACCCCACCCATCACCATTCTCGGGACAAACACCTTCCCAAATGTCCCCCACGGCCCCGTGCAGCCGCGTCTGTCCCTCACCGTGGTCTTTGTCCTCTGGCCGCCGGCGCTGCCCTGCGGCTCCTCGGCCAGGCTGACCCTGGTGTAGGTGTTGGGGGTGTTGAGCCACCTCGTCTTCTCCTTCTGCTGCTTCTGGGCGTGCTGGCGCAGCGCGGGGGTCCCGGCGGGCTCCTCCTCGAACACGAAGGCCGTCACGGTGGCCGGGATGAGCACGTCGCTCTTGGGCTTGCTCTTCTCCTGCACGAAGGGGTAGCGGTACGTGTAGCCTGTGCGGTACCCCTGGGGAGAGAGAGAGGGGAGGCATCAAGGCAGGGGTGACAAAGAGGCGTCTGAGAGCGGTTCGGGGGGCCGGGGGGGGTTGGTGGGTTTGGGTGCTCACCAGGTTGTCCAACATCCTCATGAGGGCCTCGAACTCGTGCTCGCCCAGGCGGCTCTTGTGCAGGGGCCCGAAGGTGGTGCCGGCGCGGCGCAGGGCGCCAGGGCCGTGGGGCACCCGCTGCTTCGCCCCCTCCAGCACGATCAGGTTCTCAGCACCCCCTGCACTCGCCAGCGCCGACACCTGCCCAGGGAGAGGGGCAGGGTGAGGGCAGGGGGCACAGGGGGCAGCCCCAGCCCTGCCCACGGCCCCTGTGCTGGGCACTGCGGGGGCTGAGACCGCACACAGCTCAGTGCATGGACCCAGAACACTGCACCGACTGCAGAGACCTGGCACAGCTCAGTGCATGGACCCAGAA
>NW_020938064.1:0-734 GCF_003984885.1 Neopelma chrysocephalum
CAGGAGCAGCTTTTGGGGGAGTTTGTGGTGTTCAGGAGGGAGTTCCAAGGACAGGAGAAGTTTTGGGGGAGTTTGTAGTGTTCAGGAAGGAGTTATGAGGACAGGAGCAGCTTTTAGGGGAGTTTGTGGTGTTTAAAGGAGCAGGTTGTCCTAAAAATCCTCCATCCTGGGTGAGACATAGAGTTCCTGCCTCTTTGCAAAGTGTTTGGGCCTGGGGAGGGAATTGGGGCTGGAATCCGAGTCTGGAGGGAGTTACAAAGACCAGGAGCAGGTTTTGGGGGAGTTTGTGATGCTTAAAGGAAGAGGGTGTCCCAGGGATCATCAGTCCAGGGGTTGAGACACGGAGTTCCCAGCTCTTGGCAAAGTGTTTGGGCCTGGGGAGGGGGGAATTGTGGCTGGAATTCGAGACCAGGAGCAGCTTTTGGGGGAGCTTGTGGTGTTCAGGAGGGAGTTACAAAGACCAGGAGCAGCTTTTGGGAGTGTTTGTGGTGTTCAGGAGTGAGTTCCAAGGACAGGAGCAGCTTTTGGGGGAATTTGTGGTGTTTAAAGGAACAGGTTGTCCTAAAAATCCTCCATCCTGCATGAGACACAGAGTTCCCGGCTCTTTGCAAAGTGCTTGGGCCTGGGGGGGAGGAATTGGGGCTGGAATCCGAGTCTGGAGGGAGTTAGGAAGACCAGGAGCAGCTTTTGGGGGAGTTTGTGGTGTTCAGGAGGGAGTTACAAAGACCAGGAGC
>NW_020938065.1:0-305 GCF_003984885.1 Neopelma chrysocephalum
GGGGGTGTTTCTGGTCCTCAGTCCTGGCATGGAGACACAGAGTTCCTGCCTCTTTGCAAAGTGCTTGGGCCTGGGGAGGGGAATTGGGGCTGGAATCTGAGTCTGGAGGGAGTTACAAAGACCAGGAGTGGCTTTTGGGGGTGTTTGTGGTGTTCAGGAGGGAGTTACAAAGACCAAAGGCAGCTTTTGGGGGAGTTTGTGGTGTTCAGGAGGGAGTTCCAATTTCAGGAGCAGCTTTTGGGGGAGTTTGTGTTGTTTAGGAGGGAGTTACAAAGACCAGGAGCAGCTTTTGGGGGAGTTTGTGG
>NW_020938066.1:0-511 GCF_003984885.1 Neopelma chrysocephalum
TTGTGGTGTTCAGGAGGGAGTTCCAAGGACAGGAGCAGCTTTTGGGGTTGTTGTGGTGTTTGGGAGCAGCGTGAAGGTCACTTCAGGCTGCGGATTCCCTGGAGGAGGATCCTGTTTCCCTGTTCCCACAATCCCCCCCTCGGAGCTGTTGCCACAGAGAGATTGGGAGCAGAGATCCCTCCCCTCCCTCCCCTCCTTGGGCTCTTCCAGGGCCGGATCCTGCAGGAATTTTCATCCTCTGTCACCTTCCATAGGGACCAGAGCTCCTCAAAGTGCTCATGAACTGCCCTATAAAGCCACAAGAGCACCCAAAGAGCCCTAGAGAGACCCTCTAGAGCCCTGTCAGACCCTATGACAGATCCCTGAGAGACCCTGTAGATCCCTGAGAGACCCTGTAGATCCCTGAGATACCCTGTAGATCCTTGAGATACCCTATAGATCCCCGAGAGACCCTATAGATCCCCGAGATACCCTATAGACCCTTGAGATACCCTATAGACCCTTGAGATAC
>NW_020938067.1:0-304 GCF_003984885.1 Neopelma chrysocephalum
CTTGAGATACCCTATAGAGCCCTGAGATACCCTATAGAGCCCTGAGAGCCCCTATAGATCCTTGAGAGTCCCTATAGATCCTATAGATCCTTGAGAGCCCCTATAGATCCTATTGATCCCTGAGAGACCCTGTAGATCCCCGGGAGCCCTACAGAGCCTCAAGAGATCCTACAGAACTGCAAGAGGCCCTATAGAGCCCTGAGAGCCCCCATAGGCCCCTGTAAATCCCTGAGAGCCCCTATAGAGCCCCTATAAAGCCCTGTAGGGCCGTGCCCCTGGTGCTGACACCGTGTCCCCACAGGTC
>NW_020938068.1:0-382 GCF_003984885.1 Neopelma chrysocephalum
GGAGCAGCTTTTGGGGGAGTTTGTGGTGTTCAGGAGGGAGTTCCAAGAACAGGAGCAGCTTTTGGGGTTGTTGTGGTGTTTGGGAGCAGCGTGAAGGTCACTTCAGGCTGCGGATTCCCTGGAGGAGGATCCTGTTTCCCTGTTCCCACAATCCCCCCCTCGGAGCTGTTGCCACAGGGAGATTGGGAGCAGAGATCCCTCCCCTCCCTCCCCTCCTTGAGCTCCTCAAAGTGCTCATGAACTGCCCTATAGAGCCACAAGAGCACCTAAAGAACCCTGAGAGACCCTCTTAGAGCCCTGTCAGACCCTATAGATCCTTGAGATATCCTATAGATCCCTGAGATACCCTATAGAGCCCTGAGATACCCTATAGAGCCCTGAG
>NW_020938069.1:0-332 GCF_003984885.1 Neopelma chrysocephalum
ACAGAGCCCTGAGATACCCTATAGAGCCCTGAGATACCCTATAGAGCTCTGAGAGCCCCTATAGATCCTTGAGAGTCCCTATAGACCCTATAGGTCCCTGAGAGCCCCTATAGAGCCTTGAGAGTCCCTATAGATCCTATTGATCCCTGAGAGACCCTGTAGATCCCCGGGAGCCCTACAGAGCCTCAAGAGATCCTACAGAACTGCAAGAGGCCCTATAGAGCCCTGAGAGCCCCCATAGCCCCCTGTAAATCCCTGAGAGCCCCTATAGAGCCCCTATAGAGCCCCTGTAGGGCCGTGCCCCTGGTGCTGACACCGTGTCCCCACAGGTC
>NW_020938070.1:0-512 GCF_003984885.1 Neopelma chrysocephalum
TGTGGTGTTCAGGAGGGAGTTCCAAGGACAGGAGCAGCTTTTGGGGGAGTTTGTGGTGTTCAGGAGGGAGTTCCAAGGACAGGAGCAGCTTTTGGGGGAGTTTGTGGTTTAGGAGGGAGTTAACAAAGATCAGGAGCAGCTTTTGGGGTTGTTTGTGATGTTCAGGAGTGAGTTCCAAGGACAGGAGCAGCTTTTGGGGGAGTTTGTGGTGTTCAGGAGGGAGTTCCAAGGACAGGAGCAGCTTTTAGGGGTGTTTGTGATGTTTAAAGGAACAGGATGTCCAGGGATCATCAGGCTGGGGGTGGGGACACCATGGAGTTCCTGGCTCCTGGCAAAGTGCTTGGGCCTGAAGGGGGGAATTGGGGCTGGAATCCGAGTCTGGAGGGAGTTAGGAAGACCAGGAGTGGCTTTTGGGGGTGTTTGTGGTGTTCAGGAGTGAGTTACAAAGATCAGGAGCAGCTTTTAGGGGAGTTTGTGGTGTTCAGGAGGGAGTTCCAAGGACAGGAGCAGCT
>NW_020938071.1:0-734 GCF_003984885.1 Neopelma chrysocephalum
CAGGAGCAGCTTTTGGGGGAGTTTGTGGTGTTCAGGAGGGAGTTCCAAGGACAGGAGAAGTTTTGGGGGAGTTTGTAGTGTTCAGGAAGGAGTTATGAGGACAGGAGCAGCTTTTAGGGGAGTTTGTGGTGTTTAAAGGAGCAGGTTGTCCTAAAAATCCTCCATCCTGGGTGAGACATAGAGTTCCTGCCTCTTTGCAAAGTGTTTGGGCCTGGGGAGGGAATTGGGGCTGGAATCCGAGTCTGGAGGGAGTTACAAAGACCAGGAGCAGGTTTTGGGGGAGTTTGTGATGCTTAAAGGAAGAGGGTGTCCCAGGGATCATCAGTCCAGGGGTTGAGACACGGAGTTCCCAGCTCTTGGCAAAGTGTTTGGGCCTGGGGAGGGGGGAATTGTGGCTGGAATTCGAGACCAGGAGCAGCTTTTGGGGGAGCTTGTGGTGTTCAGGAGGGAGTTACAAAGACCAGGAGCAGCTTTTGGGAGTGTTTGTGGTGTTCAGGAGTGAGTTCCAAGGACAGGAGCAGCTTTTGGGGGAATTTGTGGTGTTTAAAGGAACAGGTTGTCCTAAAAATCCTCCATCCTGCATGAGACACAGAGTTCCCGGCTCTTTGCAAAGTGCTTGGGCCTGGGGGGGAGGAATTGGGGCTGGAATCCGAGTCTGGAGGGAGTTAGGAAGACCAGGAGCAGCTTTTGGGGGAGTTTGTGGTGTTCAGGAGGGAGTTACAAAGACCAGGAGC
>NW_020938072.1:0-305 GCF_003984885.1 Neopelma chrysocephalum
GGGGGTGTTTCTGGTCCTCAGTCCTGGCATGGAGACACAGAGTTCCTGCCTCTTTGCAAAGTGCTTGGGCCTGGGGAGGGGAATTGGGGCTGGAATCTGAGTCTGGAGGGAGTTACAAAGACCAGGAGTGGCTTTTGGGGGTGTTTGTGGTGTTCAGGAGGGAGTTACAAAGACCAAAGGCAGCTTTTGGGGGAGTTTGTGGTGTTCAGGAGGGAGTTCCAATTTCAGGAGCAGCTTTTGGGGGAGTTTGTGTTGTTTAGGAGGGAGTTACAAAGACCAGGAGCAGCTTTTGGGGGAGTTTGTGG
>NW_020938073.1:0-511 GCF_003984885.1 Neopelma chrysocephalum
TTGTGGTGTTCAGGAGGGAGTTCCAAGGACAGGAGCAGCTTTTGGGGTTGTTGTGGTGTTTGGGAGCAGCGTGAAGGTCACTTCAGGCTGCGGATTCCCTGGAGGAGGATCCTGTTTCCCTGTTCCCACAATCCCCCCCTCGGAGCTGTTGCCACAGAGAGATTGGGAGCAGAGATCCCTCCCCTCCCTCCCCTCCTTGGGCTCTTCCAGGGCCGGATCCTGCAGGAATTTTCATCCTCTGTCACCTTCCATAGGGACCAGAGCTCCTCAAAGTGCTCATGAACTGCCCTATAAAGCCACAAGAGCACCCAAAGAGCCCTAGAGAGACCCTCTAGAGCCCTGTCAGACCCTATGACAGATCCCTGAGAGACCCTGTAGATCCCTGAGAGACCCTGTAGATCCCTGAGATACCCTGTAGATCCTTGAGATACCCTATAGATCCCCGAGAGACCCTATAGATCCCCGAGATACCCTATAGACCCTTGAGATACCCTATAGACCCTTGAGATAC
>NW_020938074.1:0-304 GCF_003984885.1 Neopelma chrysocephalum
CTTGAGATACCCTATAGAGCCCTGAGATACCCTATAGAGCCCTGAGAGCCCCTATAGATCCTTGAGAGTCCCTATAGATCCTATAGATCCTTGAGAGCCCCTATAGATCCTATTGATCCCTGAGAGACCCTGTAGATCCCCGGGAGCCCTACAGAGCCTCAAGAGATCCTACAGAACTGCAAGAGGCCCTATAGAGCCCTGAGAGCCCCCATAGGCCCCTGTAAATCCCTGAGAGCCCCTATAGAGCCCCTATAAAGCCCTGTAGGGCCGTGCCCCTGGTGCTGACACCGTGTCCCCACAGGTC
>NW_020938075.1:0-382 GCF_003984885.1 Neopelma chrysocephalum
GGAGCAGCTTTTGGGGGAGTTTGTGGTGTTCAGGAGGGAGTTCCAAGAACAGGAGCAGCTTTTGGGGTTGTTGTGGTGTTTGGGAGCAGCGTGAAGGTCACTTCAGGCTGCGGATTCCCTGGAGGAGGATCCTGTTTCCCTGTTCCCACAATCCCCCCCTCGGAGCTGTTGCCACAGGGAGATTGGGAGCAGAGATCCCTCCCCTCCCTCCCCTCCTTGAGCTCCTCAAAGTGCTCATGAACTGCCCTATAGAGCCACAAGAGCACCTAAAGAACCCTGAGAGACCCTCTTAGAGCCCTGTCAGACCCTATAGATCCTTGAGATATCCTATAGATCCCTGAGATACCCTATAGAGCCCTGAGATACCCTATAGAGCCCTGAG